>NW_026647245.1:17500-27204 GCF_950295315.1 Erinaceus europaeus | reverse complement strand
CGGCGGTGTGGAGCTCAGGAGCCGGTGGGTGTATCTGATGAACAGACTCCTAGGTGGAAACCGCAACTCCCTCCCTCTTATCGCGACCAGTAAAGCATTTTATTTTTTAAATATTCACTTACTTATTTATTAGCGGGTAGAGACAGAAAGTCCTGCACCTCCTGCCTGCTCCCGTGGCACCCCCAGTGCCACCCGGCTCCACTCTCTGCCAGCCCCAACCCGGGAACCCTGCAAGGCCCTCCCACAGCTGAATCTAGAACTCTCCATCTGCCTACAGCAGGGGCGTGTCTGTCCCCAGGAGTCTCCCGCTGTCCCTCAGGCCTCTGGGGGCTCTGGAGTGGCAGCGCACCGCACTGACTGTGCGAACAGTGGAGCTTTGAAGTTACTTTCACAAGGAACAGCCATCTGCCAGTGGGCCCTGGGGTGCTGGAGGGTTGAGCCCCCTCTGGATCTTTAGCTGACGCTGGTGTCCTCCGGGGCTGGAGAGAGGGAGAAGGAGAGGGAGAGGGGAGAGGAGAGGGAGAGGGAGAGGGAGAGGGAGAGGGAGAGGGAGAGGAGAGGAGAGGGAGAGGAGGGAAAGGGACAGGGAGAGGGAGAGGGAGAGGGAGGGGAGGGGAGAGGGAGAGGGAGAGGGAGAGGGAGAGGAGGGGGAGAGGGACAGGGAGAGAGAGAGAGGGAGAGGGAGAGGGAGAGGGAGAGGGAGAGGGGAGAGGAGGGGAGAGGGACAGGGAGAGAGAGAGAGGGAGAGGGAGAGGGAGGGGGAGGGGAGAGGGAGAGGAAGAGGGAGAGGGAGAGGGAGAGGGAGAGGGAGAGGCAGAGGCAGAGGCAGAGGGGAGGGGAGGGAGAGAGAGAGAGAGAGAGAGAGAGAGAGAGAGAAAGAGAGGGAAAGCTGTTCCAGTGTCTCCCCTCCCCACCAAAGCAAAGTGGATTTTGTCACCACAAGTTAAAAGCTTTCAGATTTCTGGCCCTGAGAAAGTGATGCTTTGCTTCCAGAGGGAGTTCATTGGGCTGCATTGATTCTCTTTTATTTGGATTCTCCGTGTGGGTGGAGGGGAAATATATTTCTTTAATAACAATGTTGTTCCTCCTTCTCCCCGTGATGTTTTCCATTTCATTTCACCTTAAATGCACTGCAAGGCGACTTTCAGCCTATAACCAGCTCATCAAATGGGCTCTCCGACTATGAGTGTGTGTGTGTGTGTTGTGTGTGTGTGTGAGTGTGTGAGTGTGTGTGTGAGTGTGTGTGTGTGAGTGTGTGTGTGTGAGTGTGTGAGTGTGAGAGTGTGAGAGTGTGTGTGTGAGTGTGTGAGTGTGTGTGTGAGTGTGTGTGTGTGTGTGTGTGAGTGTGTGAGTGTGAGAGTGTGAGAGTGTGTGTGTGAGTGTGTGAGTGTGTGTGTGAGTGTGTGTGTGTGTGTGTGTGAGTGTGTGTGTGAGTGTGTGTGAGTGTGTGTGTGAGTGACTGTATGTGTGTGAGTGTGTGTGTGTGTGACTGTGTGTGTGACTGTGTGTGTGTGTGTGGTGGAGGGGTGTACTTGAGTACATAGTGCTTTGTCTGGGAATGAAGTTCCTGAGGGGGGCAGGTGGCGACACACCTGGTTAAGTGCACAGGTGTTACCATGGACAAGGACCCGGGTTCGAGCCCCCACTTCCCACCTGCAGGGGAAACCTTCACAAGCAGTGGAGCAGGCCTATAGATCTCTCTCTCTCCCTCTGCCTCTCCCTCTCCCTCTCCCTCTCCATCTCTCTCCCTCTCCCTCTCCCTCTCCATCTCTCTCCCTCTCCCTCTCCCTCTCCCTCTCCATCTCTCTCCCTCTCCCTCTCCCTCTGCTTCTCCCTCTCTCTCTCCCTCTCTCTCCCTCTCCCTCTCCCTCTCCCTCTCCCTTTCCCTCTCCCTCTCCCTCTCCCTCTCTATCACTTCCTTCATCTTTATTTTTAAAAAGGGAGAGGGGAGGGATATTTTCTTTATATAAAGGCAAAAGTTGTGCAAATGTTAAAAGAGGCCAGGGTTCAGGTCCTGCAACATGATGGCAGAGGAGGACCTGGTGGGGGCTGAACTCTTATGTGGAAAACTGGGAAATGTCACGCATGGACAAACAACTGTATTTTACGTGGACCGTAAACCACTAATCCTCCAATAAAGAAAATTTTATTTTGTTCTTTTTCTTCCCTGTAGGCTATGGGAGCCTGAGGGCTTTTAAACTATAAGTAGGCTTCTTAGCTTAATCACTCACTCCTGACCAGGAGATAAAGCAGGGTGGGGGAGAGAGAGCACAGTGGTTTGTTGGTATGCATGAGACCCCTTCTGTTTCATTTGGTTTAAATCCCCCCTGCTTAACACTATTCTATTTACATAACCACTGTTAACAAGTTCCACCCTCCCTCCAGGGCACTGTGGTTCAGTGATAGGATTCTCGCCTGCTCTGCCCCTTCTTTGTCACACTCTGATTTTCACCAGTCACTTTTCTCTCCACCCTCTCTATGTCACATCCTGTTTCCACCCTACTTGACAAGTATATATAAAGACAGCATTGTGAGTTTTAGAGTACTTTACCTTGAGTTTAGCTTAGCTTGGCTTAGATTGTGCTGAGTCCTGCATGAATAAAGAGATACTGCCTACAGCTCAACTATGAGTCCCTGGTCGTCTGTTACCCGCCCGTGAAGCCAGCCCGGAGAAAACAACCTAACCCGTCAAAAACGACAGTGGTTATGCAAAGAGACTCCCACACCCCAAGGGTCCAAAGCTTCAATTCAGCTTCTCTGCTAAGCCGGGCAGCACTGCTGGGCCCTGTGAGTTTCTAAACACTCCTGTTTATAGTCTGTAGGTTCTGAGGCAACTATTCACCACGTTCTTATCAGGAGAACAATGTTGAAAGGCTCCCACTGTACAGCCCCACTGCTAGGCCGCTGAGCTGTAGATCTTCTCCTGGGTTTCCTGGTTAGTTCTGTCCCCTGGTGTCAGCACAGGGCCTCCCTGCCACTGCCCCAGATTCTGAGGGCAGCAGCAGTGGACACTCACAGTTGCATTTGGCGAGTCTCAGGGGAGTCCTCTCCTCCCTTCAGCTGCCTTTTTGTTGGTGAAACAGACTGGAGGTAGTATCCCCACTGGTAAACTGCTGGACTGTTGCCATCCACTTAATCTCTCCCTAGGCTCCTCTCTGTCCACGAGCCACACGTGTTTGCACTCACTGGTGATTGGGTGGGTTCCTGGAGCCGCTCGAGTCCTGTCTTGTTGAGGTCCCAGGTGGTCTCCTTTGGTGTTCCTAGCTGACCCGGGAGAGGAGAGGAGAGAAACACCCAATGAAAAACATTTTCAAACAGCAATAAATAAAATAAGAAGCTGAGGCAGGGTGGCACGTCCCTGGAAGGAAATCAATGCCTGGTTTTACCCAGAGTTCCCTCTGTGCCTGCATCTCGGTGTTGTTGCTCTGGTTCTAATCGCGGTCCTGTTGCCCCATCACCATGCTGATACCCAGTCGCACGTTCAAAGCCACGCATGCCTGAGCCACGGTTGACGGGGCCAAGGTGTCCTAAGGGACCCTGAGATGCTGCCCACTGCCTGGCCCCGGCCGTCACCAGTGTATGGGAGGGGACAGGCCTCCCCGGGGGCCGTGAGCGTCAATTTCCCGTCACCTTCTGTCTCTCAGATCCAAGGAGCCATCAGAGACATCGAACAGCTGGACACAGGCCACACAGAGGGCTTCACCCTGGCCCCTGCACTCACGCCAGGAGACAACTCCCAGCCCGGGTGTGAGTACCCTGGGCGTCCGAGCCCACAAGACAGACAGACAGGCAGCAGGGCAAGAACAGTGCTAAATATAGGCGCTAGTTATAGCAATAATAGTCAACCCATATCTGTGACTTTGGGAGAACCACGTCAGTATCTTTGTTTTTTAAAAAAAAACAAAAACATTATTTATTGATTGATTAATGGATAGAGACAGAGAAGTGGGAGAGGGAGAGGGAGAGAGAGGGACCTGCAGCCCTGTTTCACCACCACCTGTGAAGCTTTTCCCCCTGCAGATGGGGACCAAAGGCTTGAACCTGGGTCCTTGTGCGCTTCACCAGGTGCGCCAGCCACCACCTGGCCCCCACCACTGCAGTTTCCAATGGAGGGAACGGGGGCACAGAGCTCTGGCGGTGGGAATGGTGTGGAATTGTCCCCCTGTCATCTCATAATGTTGTTAATCAATATTAAATCACTAATAAAAATCATAAAAAAAGAAAGAATGCTGGGCTGTGAGGGAACAGGTGAATGCACTAAGTTTGAAGGGCAGAGACGTTAATGTCTTTGTTTTTAAAGCTTTTTTTCCATTTCTTTTTTTAAGTGAGATGATAAGTCATATGGTAGTTTTATCTTCATTTTTTTTACTGTTTTTATTTATTGATAATTGGATAGAGACAGAGAGAAGTTGGGAGGGAAGGAAGAGATAAGGAGACAGAGACACCAGCAGCCCTGCTTCACCACTCATGAAGCTTCTCCCTGCAGATGGGGACTGGGGTCTGGAACCTGGGTCCTTGCAAACTGTGATGTGAGCACTTAATCAGGTCTGCCACTGTCTGACCCCTTTCTTTTATTTATTTGTTTATTTATTTCTTTATTTTCATTGCCACCAGGGCTATTACTGGGGCTTGGTGCCGGCACTAGGAATCCACTGGTCCTGATAACCATTTTTCCCATTTTCTTGGGTAGGACAGAGAGAAATGGAGAGAGGAGGGGGAGATGGAATGTTTTGTTTTTTATTAATGATTAAATAATAATTAACAAGATTATAAGATCACAGGGGGACAATTCCACACAGTTCCCACCACCAGAGTTCCCTGTCCCATCCCCTCCATTGGAAGCTTCCCTGTTCTTTATCCCTCTGGGAGCCTGGACCCAAACTCTTTATGGGGAGCAGATGGTGGGAATTGTGGCTTCTGTCATTCCTTCTCCGCTGGACATGGGCGTTGGCAGGTGGATCCACACCCCCAGCTCCGTTAATGTCATTTTTAAAAAATGTTTGATTTGTTTATTTTTGAAAAGGACTGAATTTGAGAGGGGGAGGGAGAGACCTGTAGTCCTGCTCCACCGCTCTGAAGTGTCCCTGTGAAGTGACTTGAAGGGCCCCTCCCACTCTGGTAAAGGCCAGCGCTGACCCTGCCCAGGTGACCGTCGTCACTCTGAGCCTTCAAAGAGCTAGAACGTTCTAGAACATTCTCCCCGAGAGACTGTGGGCCCAGCTCCCTGTGGAGGGAGGCTTGGCAGTGAGCACCCAGTTCCCACAGGGGCTGCCACAGTGGGGACACGTCTGAGAGCCACTGACCCCCGAGCCCAGGGGCCCAGGGTGGGTGCGAGGGTTGCAAGAGGGTCAGAAGAACCCCCCCACCTCCCACCCTGCACCTGCAGGTGCTAGGAGCGTGCTTTCTGGCCACAATAAATATTCGAGAAGCCCAGGGCCTGTGGCCAAAGCTGAACGTTGACGGTTCTGAGCCGTCCTGTGGCCACCTGGCTCCCTTGTCCCCTCCCGTCAGCCCAGCCTCCTTCCCCACAGCCCTGCAGACCTCCACACAGCCCGAGGGCAGCTGGACACCCTGGCCAGGGGCAGAGGGAGCCCAAGACCCTGGAGGACCCTCACAGGGACTGGACGGCAGCCCGCAGGCCCAACTCCCTGTGCCCTCGCCCTGCGGGGAGAGTCCCCAGGAGCCTGAGGAAGATGACCTGTATGTGTTCATCCCTGGAGAGCCCGAGAACCACGTCCAGACGCCTGACTCCAGGCCCCCCCTGCCCCCACCCCGGCCCGGAGGCTGGGCCTCCCAGGGGCAGACACCCTCCCCAGCTTCAGGTAAGGGGGGGGACAGTGGCACAGGGGACAGAAGGGGCCCCAGGAGGGGACAGTGACACAGGGGGCCCCAGGAGGGGACAGTGACACAGGGGGAAGGGGGGGCCAGGAGGGGACAGTGACACAGGGGGAAGTGGGGGGGGCAGGAGGGGACAGTGACACAGGGGGAAGTGGGGGGGGCCCAGGAGGGGACAGTGACACAGGGGGAAGCGGGGGGGGGCAGGAGGGGATAGTGACACAGGGGGAAGTGGGGGGGCCCAGGAGGGGACAGTGACACAGGGGGAAGCGGGGGGGGGGCCCAGGAGAGGACAGTGACACAGGGGGAAGCGGGGGGGGGCCCCAGGAGAGGACAGTGACACAGGGGAAGGGGGTGGCCCCAGGAAAGGACAGTGACACAGGGGGAAGCAGGGGGCCCCAGGAGGGGACAGTGACACAGGGGGCCCCAGGAGGGAGGACTCACACTCAGTCCCTGAGTGGGGAGAGGGCAGCTTTCTGGGGTCCAACACCCCCTGGGAGGCTCGGCAGGTGTCTGGTGGACGCAGGGCCCATCCAGCCCTCCCTCCTTCTTGCAGGGACGGTGGCCGGGGCCCCTGTGAAGAGCGGCCCCTTGGGGTGTGTCCCGGGTGAGTGTGCAGGCGCTGGCGGGGAGGAGGCCCCCCCGGAACGGCTGGAGGACCCCTACACCTTCGCTGAGGTGGAGGACAGTGACTACGACCTCATCCTGTCTCACTCGGACAGGCCCGCGAGCGGGCGCCCCTCCATCACTCACAGGCCCCCCGCGCCTGCGCCCCGGCCCCTCCACAGCCCCCCCAGAGTGGACACCACACCCTACATTGCCCAAGGTGGGACTGGGTGCTGGGGGGGGAAGCCAGGGACAGAGATCTCTCCTCACGTCCTGGGGACTTGGCTTGGCCCAGCTGGCCATGCAGAAAGATGGGGGGCAGGGACACACCTGGCTAAGCACACCTGCCACCATACATATGGACCCGCATTTGAGCCCCAGTCTCCCCTGCAAGGTGGGCACTTCAGAAGTGGGGAAGCAGGGCTGTAGGCCTCTCACTTTCTCCTTTTCTGTGTCAATTCTCTCCTTCCCTCTTAGTTCCTTTTTTTTTAACTTTTTATATTTATTTATTTTCCCTTTTGTTGCCCTTGTTGTTTAACATTGTTGTGGTTACTGATGTCGTTGTTGGTAGATAGGACAGAGAGAAATGGAGAGAGGAGGGGAAGACAGAGAGGGGGAGAGAAAGACAGACACCTGCAGACCTGCTTCACCGCCTGTGAAGCGACTCCCCTGCAGGTGGGGAGCCGGGGGCTCGAACCGGGATCCTTACGCCGGTGTTTGCGCTTTGCATCACATGCGCTTAACCCGCTGTGCCACCACCGACTCCCCCCTCTCAGTTTCTTTCTGTCTCTCTCCAATTTAAAAAAAAGAAAAAAGAAAAAACATTCCAGATTATTGAAAAATGGTTTATTGAGAGCTAGGTGGTGGTGCACCTAGCTGAATGCACACCAAGCACAAGAACCCGGGTTCAAGCCCCCAGTCCCCACCTGCAGGGGCAGCTTCAGAAGCAGTGGAGCAGGGCTGCAGGTGTCTCTCTCTCTCTCAGCCCTGGAGCACAGGGCTAAGCCTGGGGTCCAGGCAGGAGAGTCTCTTTGCAGAACCATTATGCTATCTACCCCGCACCCCGCCCCTGCTTTTCACACTTTTCAGGAGAGCCAAATATAATGGCTCAAAGGACCCTCCCAGCCACGGGCCTTGTCTGACCCCCAGAATGATGCCCATGACGTCCTTGGGGTCAGGTCAGGAGTTGCAGAGCAAACAGAGAATCTGATGTGATCACAGGAACTGGAGACAGCGAGTCTGATGTAGGTGGTGAACAGACCAGGAGAGAGGCTGTTCTGGCCTGTCCTCCCCTAAGATGCCTACACACACATGGCAGAGCTGTTTAGATGTTTGGGCGTGAGCTCGGAAAAAGGACAGAGGAGGGGCCTTGCACACGACGCTCGGTGAATGCCGCCTTGGTCCTGACAGCCTCCGGGCTCCTCTCTCACTGCCGATGCTGTTTGAGGGGATTCTCTCGATCCGGGGTTCATGCCGGAAACCTTGGAGCCAGGCTCAGCATTGAGAATCAAGGGAGGGCTTCTATGGACTGCAGTCATGCTGTGGCCTGAGCACCCACCCCTGGAAATGTGTAGTCCTTTATTATTATTATTATCAACATCATCTTCTCCTCTTCCTCCTCCTCCTTTTTCTTCTTCATTTACTTGACAGAGACAGTCAGAAATCAAGAGGTAAGGGGAAGTAACAGGGAGAGAGACAGAGAGACACCTGCAGCCCTGCTTCACCATTCGCAAAGCTTTCCTCCTGCAGGTGGGGACCAGGGGCTTGAACCCCAGTCCTTGAGCCCTGTGATGTGTGCGCTCAACTAGATGTGCCACCACCTAGCCCCTGCAGTCTTTTTTAAAAAATATTTTATTTATTTATTATCAGATAGAGACGGAGAGAAATTGAGAGGGGAGGGGGAGGGAGAGAGGGAGAGAGACAGAGAAGACACCTGCAGCCCTGCTTCACCACTTGTGAAGCTTTCCCCCTAAGGTGGGGAGCAGGGGCTCGAACCCCGGGCCTTGCTGACTGTAATGTGAGCGCTTAAGCGGCTGCAGCAGTGCCTGGCCTCCAGGTGCAGTCCTTGTGCCACCTCGGGGCTCAGCCCTCCCTCTAACCAGCCTGGCCTGACCGGCCCTCGCAGTGCTGCTCTGTCCAGACGTGTCCTCTGCAGAATGACCGTGACACGTGTGAGGACTACAGACAGTGCAGCTGAGTGTGTGATGGGGTGCCGCAGGGCCCAAGACCCTTCCTTGTGTCTGTGAGTCAGTTCTCTGCCGTGTCCCCACAGTCTTTCAGCACAAGGCAGCCAGGAGACCCTCCAACGGAGACAAGCCACCCTGCCCCAGGAGAACAGGTACTGACTGAGCTGAGTAAGATGCACAGAATGTGTCGCCCTAGCATTTCACCTCACGGTGCCATGACCCTAAGAGCAGGACCACTGAGCGCGGGGGGTGGAGGGGAAGCCGTGGGGTCAGTCCTGCTCCCTGGACTCAGGGGGGGTGCAGTGAGGTGAGTCGGGGCCTCCTGCCTGGCTGGGCGAGGAACCTGGGTCTGAGCCTCAGTGCTGGGTGGGGAGGGTTGAGAATGGGATGTCTCTCCTCTCTCCCTGTCTCTGTCTCTGCACGAATTAAAAAGCATAGCAGGGCGCCCAGTTAAGAGCAAGGACCTGCACAAGGATGTGGGCACGAGCCCCCGGCTCCCCACCTGCAGGAGGGAAGCTTCACAAGTGGTGAAGCGGGTCTGCAGGGGTCTGTCTCCCTCTTCATCTCCCCCTCCCCCCTCAATTTATCTCTGTCATAGCCAATAAAATGGGAAATATTGGCTGCCAGAAGAGAGAGGTGGACTTGTAGTGCAGGCACTGAGCCCCAGTAATAACCCTGGGAGCAAAAAAAAAAAGCAGGAGACAGGGAGAAATGTTAAACGATGACCCATCGGGACCCAGAGAGAGAAGAGGAAAAAAAGGACATTCAGAAGTAGTAAGAGGTGTGATTTAGAAAGGAAGAGAAGGCAGGACCGTAGAAAAGAAATGGACAAATGGACACACAAACACACACTCACACACACACTCTCACACACACACTCACACACACACACTCACACACACTCACACACACACACACACACTCACACACTCACTCTCACACACACACTCACACTCACACACATACACACATACACATACACACTCACACACACACACTCACACACACACATACACACACACATTCACTCACACTCATACACATACTCACATACACACACTCATACACACACTCTCA
>NW_026647245.1:0-15000 GCF_950295315.1 Erinaceus europaeus | reverse complement strand
GCCCAGGACAGAGCCTAGCCCAGGACAGAGCCTAGCCCAGGATGCAGAGCATAACCCAGGACAGAGCCTAGCCCAGGACAGAGCCTAGCCCAGGACAGAGCCTAGCCCAGGACCCAGAGCATAGCCCAGGACAGAGCCTAGCCCAGGACAGAGCCTAGCCCAGGACAGAGCCTAGCCCAGGACCCAGAGCATAGCCCAGGACCCTCCCAAAGGCCCCCGGAGCCCTCAGTGTGAGCCCCTCCAGTGAGCCCCTGCCCCTGTGTGAAGCCTCCCCCCTGGGGGTGGGGAGCTGCGGGTTCAAGTGGATGGTGACAGGAGCACTCAGCTGGGTGCGCTACTACCTGGCCCCCTTAATGTCTACGCTTTCAAAACATGACCACTTCCCATAGTAATGGTGCTGGCCAGGAGGCCCAGAGCTTCCCCTGCGGTGCCCTGCTCAGCCCCCATAGCCCTGCCCAGCCCCCATAGCCCTGCCCAGCCCCCATAGCCCTGCCCAGCCCCCAGCAATTCTGCCCAGCCCCTAGTAAATCTGCCCAGCCCCTAGTAAATCTGCCCAGCCCCCATAGCCCTGTCCAGCTCCCAGTAGCCCTGTCCAGCCCCCATAGCCCTGCCCAGCCCCTATTGCCCTATCCAGCCACCAGAAAATCTGCCCAGCCCCCAGAAATTCTGTCCAGCACCCATAGCCCTGCCCAGCCCACAGCAATTCTGCCCAGCCCCCAGCAAATCTGCCCAACCCGCATATCCCTGCCCAGACCCCAGCAGCCCTGCCCAGCCCCCATTGCCCTATCCAGCCCCCAGGAAATCTGCCCAGCCCCCATAGCCCTGCCCAGCCCCAAGCAATTCTGCCCAACCCCCAGCAATTCTGCCCAGCTCCCAGCAGCCCTGCCCAGCCCTCATAGCCCTGCCCAGCCCCCAGCAATTCTGCCCAGCCCACATAGCCCTGCCCAGCCCCCATAGCCCTGCCCAGCCCCCATAGCCCTGTCCAGCTCCCAGTAGCCCTGCCCAGCTTCCAGTAGCCCTGCCCAGCTCCCAGTAGCCCAGTCCAGCTCCCAGTAGCCCTGTCCAGCTCCCAGTAGCCCTGCCCAGCTCCCAGCAGCCCTGCCCAGCTCCCAGCAGCCCAGTCCAGCTCCCAGTAGCCCAGTCCAGCTCCCAGTAGCCCTGCCCAGCTCCCAGTAGCCCTGCCCAGCCCCCATAGCCCTGTCAAGCCCCCATAGCCATGTCCAGCCCCCATAGCTATGCCCAGCTCCCAGTAGCCCTGCCCAGATCCCAGTAGCCCAGTCCAGCTCCCAGTAGCCCAGTCCAGCTCCCGGTAGCCCTGCCCAGCTCCCAGTAGCCCTGCCCAGCTCCCAGTAGCCCAGTCCAGCTCCCAGTAGCCCAGTCCAGCTCCCAGTAGCCCTACCCAGCTCCCAGTAGCCCTGTCCAGCTCCCAGTAGCCCTGCCCAGCCTCCATAGCCCTGTCCAGCCCCTAGCAGCCCTGCCCAGCCCCCATAGCCCTGTCCAGCTCCCAGTAGCCCTGTCCAGCCCCCATAGCCCTGTCCAGCTCCCAGTAGCCCTGTCCAGCTCCCAGTAGCCCTGTCCAGCCCCCATAGCCCTGTCCAGCTCCCAGTAGCCCTGTCCAGCCCCCATAGCCCTGCCCAGCTCCCAGTAGCCCTGTCCAGCCCCCATAGCCCTGCCCAGCCCCCAGCAGCCCTGCCCAGCTCCCAGCAGCCTTGATCACAGGTGGCCATATGCCCTCCAGCCTGTAGGCTAGAAAAATCTCTTGACATATCCAGACTTAGTCTCAGAGCAGGATCCTTCCTTTTTTAAAATATTTATTTATTTATTGTCATTGCAAAGAAAGATTCTTCTTTTAACTTTATATTATATTTATTTATTGGCTAGAGACAGCCAGAAATCAAGAAGGAAGAGGGGAGATAGAGAGAAACAGAGAGACTCTTGCAGCTCTGCTTCACCACGTGTGAAGCTTCCCCCCCTGCAGGTGTGGACCAGGGGTTTGAACCTGGGTCTTTGCACACTGTCATGTGTGCTCAACCAGATGTGCCACCACCTGGCCCAAGCAGGATTCTTGTAGTAAGGGACACAGTTTGAAAACAGGCCTCAGGGTATTATTAGTCAAAGGAATGAACCGCATCTATTTTGCAAACAGAGAAGCAAAGGTAACCACCAGCAGGATTTCTTTTTATTTTTTCTTCTTTTTTTTTTGTTTTTTTTTTTAATTTCTTTATTGGGGAATTAATGTTTTACATTCAACAGTAAATACAAATAAAGAGAGATAAAATAAGGATTTCTAATACCGAGTGTCAGGAAGTCTGGGTGCAGCAGCTTCTTCAACAGCCTGAGTTCCTTCCCCACCCCTCGGGCCTGGACCCTGAAGCGGGCGGCCAAGCCCCAGGGTGGGGGGCACTCAGCGTCCTCTCAGAGGCCACCCTCTGCGGCCCATGCCTTGGAAAATGCGTCTCTCTTTCTTCTGTGTCTCTCACGCCCTCTCAGTGCCGCAGTGGTGACAGTGTGGCAGCTGAGGGGGTGGCTGAGGGGCGGCGGAGGGGGCCTGCCGGTCAGTGACAGACCCCTGAGGTCCGGCCTCCGCGTCCTCCTGCAGGAGAAGCTGCGGCAGTTAAGGGATTGTGTCATCGGGAAGAGGGAGGAGGAGAACCTCTGTGGTGAGACTTATGTGAGGGAGACGGGATGGGGGCTGAGGGGGCTGGGAGGGGTGCTCCTGTTCCCAGGCACACAGACCCAGGTTCAAGCCCCTGGTCCCCACCTGCAGGGGGAAAGCTTCACTAGTGGTGAAGCAGGGTTGCAGGAATCTCTCTGCCTCTCTCCTTCTCTGTCTCCTCCACCTCTCTCAATTTCTTTCCATTCTATCAAAATAGAAAGGAAAGGGGGGAGCAGGTGTTGGCACACACAGTACTAAGCACAAGGACTTTTGCAAGCACAAGGACCGGCGTAAGGATCCCGGGTTAGAGCCCCCGGCTCCCCACCTGCAGGGGAGTCGCTTCACAGGTGGTGAGGCAGGTCTGCAGGTGTCTGTCTCTCCCCCTCTCTTCATTTCATGTCTTTCCCTCCTCTCTCCATTTCTCTCTGTTCTAGCCAACAATGACAACATCAATAATAACTACAACAACAATAAAAACAAGAGCAACAAAAGGGAATAAGTAAATAAATGTTTTTTTTAAAAAAGAAACAGGGACGCACTATACACACGGATAGACAGATACACACAGAGAGAGAGATAGGCACACACACGTGGAAACACAGACAGACACACATACAGAGACACACACAGAGACAGACACACCTGGGGACGCTTCCCAGTGCAGCACCCAGCAGGAGGGCCGCAGAGTAGGGTCACAGGGGTGCTGGGGGGCGGGGGCAGGGGTGGG
Organism: Erinaceus europaeus; assembly: GCF_950295315.1. Classification (NCBI taxonomy): domain Eukaryota; kingdom Metazoa; phylum Chordata; class Mammalia; order Eulipotyphla; family Erinaceidae; genus Erinaceus; species Erinaceus europaeus. Next base: position 11,617 of record NW_026647245.1, on the reverse strand, counting down.
GGTGCTGCAGGGGGCAGGTGCTCATGGTCTGCTCCTCCCACAGAAAAGCTCACCATCCTGCATCACACCAGGGGTAAGTGCTGCAGGCCTGGGGGCGGGTGAGGGGGGGCTCACCCCAGCAGGGCCCTGCACAGGGTAGGCATCCAGAGCTGCCCCCCCCAAGCACACACACACACACAGATACGCACACAAGCATGCACACACAAGTACACGTGCACACAGCACACACACACACACAGGCACGCACACACACATGCACACGTGCACACACACACACATAAAGACATGCACGCATGCACATACACACACGCACATGTGCACGCACACACAGACACATGCACGCACACATGCACGCACACAAGAGCTTGAACCCTGGCGACCAGCCTCCCAAGCCCCAGAGGGTGCTCCCGGCACCCGGGTCTCTGCTTTGTGGGGACGCAAGGGAGCTGAGGCCCTACACTGGACCCCAGAACCATGGGGATCCCTCTGAGGGCTGGCGGCTCAGTGTGGGGTTGGATGGCAGGTGCTACAGGGTGCTGCTACAAAGCCAGAGTCATCCAGGGCAGTGGGAGGGAGCTGGGGAGCCTGTGGAAAAGGCCGGAATAGCAGCAGCCTTGCCTGACTCAGAGGAGCAGGGGACTGGGGTGCTGGAGACTGGCTGCTGGCTCTGGGGGTGGGGAAGAGCCCCGGCCCCCACTGGATACACTCGCAGTCACAGCCCCCAGAGCAGCTCTCCTGCAGCCCTGCCCTCCTGTGCTGGCTGAGTGCTGAACAGAGGGCGTGAGGCGGACGGGTTCAGGGAGGCTGACGGGAGGGCATCTGTTTCAGGGCAGGAAGGTTCCCTGGACCCGGAGCATTCACTGCATGGCGGAGTCTTGGCAGGCAGCAAGGTAGGCTGTGCTTGCCCCACTCTCCCTGGAGGCAGGGGAGGGGACCCCTCTCTGGGTCAGCAGACCTCTCTCTTTCTTTCTTCCTTTTTTTTTTTTTTTTTTTTTACCAGAGCCCTGTTCAGCTCTGGCTTATGGAGGTGCAGGGGATTGAACTTGGGACTTCAGAGTCTCAGGCATGAGAGTCTCTTTGCAGAACCACTATGCTATCTACCCCCGCCCTGCCATTTCTTTCTATTTTATTGGATAGGACAGAGAGAAATGGAGAGAGAAAGGGGAGAGAGAGAGGGGGAGAGGGAGAGACAGACACCTGCAGACCTGCTTCACCGCCTGGGAAGCGACTCCCCTGCAGGTGGGGAGCCGGGGGCTCGATCCGGGATCCTTATGTGCCGGTCTCTGCGCTTTGTACTATGTGTGTTTAACCCAGTGCACCACTGCCCGGCCCACTCTTTCTTTCTTTTTTTTATTTGACAGGACAGAAAGAAACTGAGAGGACGGGGAGATAGAGAGGGAGAGAGACAGAGAGACACCCGCTGCCCTGCTCCACCGCTCGGGAAGCTCTCCCCCCTGCAGGTGGGGAGTCGAGGTTCAAACCCAGGTCTCTGTGCTTGGGGACAGGTGCACTCAGCCAGGAGCATGTGTTCCTCATCTCTGTATCTCCCCTCAGCCTCCTGCCCGTCTGCCAGCGGAGAGACAATGGGGTTTCTGCCAGCGGAAAACTCACTAGAGCAGGTAGGTTCCCCAGTGGATCAGGGCCTCAGGGTCTCTAGCCAACGGGTTTCCCACCACTTCCTGTCTTCTCTGCAGGGGAGTCAACTATCTTTCAAGCTAAAGGCTCCTTGGAAAGGCTCATGAGGGGCTGGGTGGGGGCACACCTGGCTGAGCACACCTGTTACAGGGCACAAGGATACGGGTTCAAGCCCCTGGTCCCCACCTGTAGGGGAAAACTCACAAGTGGTGAAGCAGGGCTGCAGGTGTCTGTCTGTCTCTCTCTCTCTCTCTCCCTCCCTCCCTCGCTCTCTATCTCCCGTCCTCTCTCAATTTATCTCTGTCCTATCCAATAAAATAGGGGGCTATGGCTGCCAGGAGTGGTGCTGGGTTTGTAGTGCCAACACCAAGTCCCAATGAGAATCCTGGGGTCGCAAAAAAAAAAAAAAGGAAGGAAGGAAGGAAGGAAGGAAGGAAGGAAGGAAGGAAGGAAGGAAGGAAGGAAAGAAATAGTGGTCCGGGAGATGGCATAGTGGATAAAGCACTGGACTCTCATGCGTGAGGTCCTGAGTTCAATCCCTGGCAGCACATATACCAGAATAATGTCTGGTTCTTTCTCTCTCTCCTCCTATCCTTTTCATTAGTAAATAAATAAAATCTTTATTTGAAAAAAAAGTTTGAAATAAAGAGGAAGGGACGAAGGAAGGGAGGGAGGAAGGGAGGGAGGGAGGGAGGAAGGAAGGGGAGGAAGGGAGGGAGGAGGGAGGAAGAAGGTTTATGAACAGGGTTCTGTTGCCAGTTTTGATGGAGGGTCCACTGCTGACCTTGTGTTTCCTGTGACCCCATTTCCAGGTGATTTTGAGGGACCTGGGGTCCCCAGGAACTGTCTCTGGGAAGCGGACTAGACCCTTGGGTGGCCCCAGCTCAGCGACAGGCCGACCTGTGAGGGCACCTGAGTGCCCACTCTGCTCCCCCACCTTTGTGGAGCCTTCCGGGGGGGCAGCAGGTCCTGGAGCAGAGCAGACGCTGGGCCGCGGGGTGACACTGCCTCTCCGCCTCTGCCGGCCTGCCCCAGGACCCCCAGCCCGCGGCCCTGTGACTGTCTGCACCCCCAGTCACCCTCCTGCCTCCTGCCTCCTGCCTCTGGGGCTCAGCTCCTCCCTGGGGTCTTGCTCCTGGGTTCCCACGAAGCACAGACACCCTCCCCCATTCTCTGTGATTCTTGTATAATTGCTGCAAATAAAGTGAATGTTTAAAGCTGTGTGTTTGGCTTTTCAAGGTAAATGTTTGCCGGTCAGCCTCTAGATTGTCCCAACTTACCACTTTGCAGAGGAAAAGCTGCTGAAAAATAAAAGTAAAAATAGGGCTGGGAAATGGCACAGGGGTTCTGTAAAGGCCCTCCTGCCTGAGGCTCTGAGGTCCCGGGTTCAACCCCCAGCACCACCATCAGCCAGGGCTGAGCAGGGCTCTGGGGGAAATAGTAATAATAATAATAATGATAATAGTAATGAATGGGGCTGAGGAAATGGCACAGGGGTTCTGTAAAGGCCCTCCTGCCTGAGGCTCTGAGGTCCCGGGTTCAACCCCCAGCACCACCATCAGCCAGGGCTGAGCAGGGCTCTGGGGGAAATAGTAATAATAATAATAATAATAATAGTAATGAATGGGGCTGAGGAAATGGCACAGGGGTTCTGTAAAGGCCCTCCTGCCTGAGGCTCTGAGGTCCCGGGTTCAACCCCCAGCACCACCATCAGCCAGGGCTCTAAGACACCCCCCTGATTAAAATAAAATATTGATTCTTTTAAAAATGTATTGTCTTTATTTTTTATTGGACAGAGACAGCCAGAACTCAAGAGGGAAGGAGGATGGTAGAGAAGGGGGGAGAGACACAGACACAGAGAGATACTTGCAGCCCTGCTCCACCACTCGTGAAGCCCCCCCACACAGGCAGAGACCAGGGCCTTGAACCTAGGTCCTCACGCACGGTGACGTGCGCTCAACCAGGTGTGCCACGAGTACTGACTTCATTGTTAATGTCACTGGAAGTGATCTCAGTTCCTGTTGCACTGTGAGCGGCCAGGAAAGCGAAGGCACAAAGACGTCTCTGTCATCCAGACAGCTGGGAAAGGAGCCGCACAGGACACAGACGCAGACGTCTCTCCACTGTCCCCTTCCTCAGAGGGGGGCTTGCTTTAATGCACACACCTAACTAGACAGTTTTTTCCTGTACCCAGAGCCCCCTGCCTTCTGTAGGGCCAGGAGATGACCACCTGTGAAGCCCCATTTTAGCTGGTGTGCATGTGGGTTTGAGGCCCTGGCACCTCATGGGAGCACCAGGCATAGCATCAGGGGAAGCTCCGTGAATAGTGGGGCAGTGCGATGGTCTGTCTCTCTCCCTCTCCCCCTCTCCCCCTCTCTCTCCCTCTCCTTCTCTCCCTTTCTCTCTCTGTCACTGAAAGGGAGACTAAAAGTCCACCAGAAGCAGTGGAGCCTCAAAGGTTTAAGGCCAAGATAAATTCATTCTGGGGATCTGAGCTGTAGCGCAGCGGGTTAAGCGCACGTGGCGCCAAGCGCAAGGACCGGCGTAAGGATCCCGGTTCGAGCCCCCGGCTCCCCACCTGCAGGGGCGTCGCCTCACAGGCGGTGAAGCAGGTCTGCAGGTATCTGTCTTTCTCTCCCCCTCTCTGTCTTCCCCTCCTCTCTCCATTTCTCTCTGTCTTATCCAACAATAACGACAGCAATAGTAACAATAATAATAACAACAACAATGACGATAAACAAGGGTACAAAAGGGAAAAATAAAAAGAAAGAAATCATTAAAAAATTAATTCAGGGGTCGGGCGGTAACGCAGTGGGTTAAGCACACATGGCGCCAAGAGCTAAGACCAGACAGTGAAGCAGGTCTGCAGGTGTCTCTCTGTCTCTCTCCCTCTCTGTCTTCCCCTCCCCTCTCAATTTCTCTCTGTGCTATCAGATAAAATAGAAAAAGGGGGGGGGGGTCACCAGGGATATCTTTATTTTTTCTCTTTTAAAATTTCTTACTAGTGATTTAATAGTGATTAACAAGATTGTCAGGTAACAGGGGTACAATTTCACACAGTTTCCACCACCAGCGTTCCCTGTCCCATCTCTCCCATTAGAAGCTACCCTACTTTTTTTTAAATCTACTTATAAAATAAAAATATCGGCCAGGAGCATCTTAAGGACAAAGCTATCGGGACACTCTCCTAGTGTGGGGTCGGCTCTGTGTCGGCCTTGTTGTCTCCAGGCCCAGTGATGATGTCAGAGGGCGCTCCGCAGACGCTGACCTGACCGCCATGGGGCATGGATCCGGGCCTCCGCCTAGGCCTCTGCACGGAGGCTGCAGACAGAAAACTCGGGGTCTATCCAGAACTCAGGGGGTCTCCAGCGCCTCCCTGCGTCCCCCTCCCCTGCCGCCAGGCCGAGGAGGTGGGCACAGCTCTGGGCAGCCCGCTGCCCCCTCACCCCTCTCCACCTCCCCACCCCAGCATGCTCCCGCCTCCCCTCCTCCTCCCTCTCCCTCTCCCGTGGACGAGAGCTTCCCATCCTCCAGAAGATGGGTCACGGGAGAGGGACACCCACACTCACTCACTCTGTCCCAGCCCTACGCCCACAGCTCCACAAGTCAGAGATACAAGGCCTCTGGGGGGGTCCCACCTCCACTCTCCTTCCCTCCTTATCAGCACAACACCCCAGGCTTCCACCCACCTCCCTCCTGTCAGCTGAGGGAGTGCTCCCTCTCTCTCACTCTCTCTCTCTCCATCACCGCCCTCGGCTCTCCTGTCAGCCTGAGACTCAGCTGCTCCCCACTTCCCCTGGAAATGCCAGAAAATTCCTCCCGATCTCACATCCCCTCCCGGCCTCCCACATGGCTACCTCCTGGCAGGGTCTGCACCTCCTTCCTGCAGACTCTCGTGCTGGAGCCTTCTGTACTGACAGGCTTTCACACACTCCCTCACACTCTCTCACACTCACACACGTTCGCACACACTTGCGCTCATACTCACATGCACACTCTGACACACTCGTATTTACACTCACACTGACACACACACATTCACATGTACACACCTGTAATCACACACATTCACTTCACACACACATGCACACTCACACACACATACACATTCACACACTGTCACACACACTCACTCTCACATACACTCTCACACACACTCACACTCACACATACATTCACACACACACAATCACACACTCACACACACACTCACACACACTCACACACACACTCACACATTCACACACACTCACACACACACTCACACACTCACACACACACTCACTCACACACACACTCAAACACTCACACACTCACACACACTCACTCACACACACTCTCACACACACACACACTCACACACACTCACTCACACACACTCACACACACACTCACACACTCACACACACTCACTCACACACACACAAACACACACACACACTCACACACACAAACACACTCACACACACAAACGCACACTCACACACACACACTCACACACACAAACACACTCACACACACACTCACACACACTCACACACACACAGACACACACTCACAGCCAGGTGCACAGGTAGTGTCCCTGTTCCACTCTGAGGAGGTGTGGGGGGGAGGCGTGAGAGGAGGCATCTCTCTCCCCAGCTGGCAATCACTCCCACTCCCTACTCTGATGCAGAACATTCTCAAAGCCAGCCTCCCCCAGAGCAAAGGAGTTTACCTGAAAACTGGGAAACTGGGGGGTTGGGACAAAGCCTCTCAGAGCTGCAGACCCCAGGCCCCAGGTTCAACCCCTGGTACCACCGTGTACTCAGCCCAGCACTAGGCTGAGTGCTCTCCTCCCCCCTTCCCTCTCCAGCTCTCTCCCCCTTTCTCTTTCCCTCTACCCCTCTCTCCCCCTCTCTCCTCCCCCTCTCACTAAAATAAAGATATGAATCTTTAAAACATTCGCAAGATTATTCCTCATCTGGGAGAGAACTGTTTCCCGGCTGCCTTACAGGTCCCAAGGCAGCTGGTAGCTCTTGCTTTGAGCAGCTGAGAGAAACAGCTTCTGCTGAAGCCCTCTGCCCTTCTTCCTGGAAGTCCCCAGCCCAGGAGAAGGGGGGCAGGATGGGACAGAAAGCAGCTCCGTCTTGTGACAAGCTAGTGCGTTTAAAAGGATCACACCCGACGTGCTCACTCTGGATTTTCTTTCTTTCTTTTGTTTTTTTTTTAGAGAAGATTGATGGATGAGAGAGGAACGCACACCCCCCTATCCCCGCTCAGCTCTGGCATCAGGCGATATGGGGGAGTGGAGCCCGCGGCCGCTGGATCCCAGGCCTGCACTCTGCCAGGTTGAGCTGCCTCCCTGCTCAGCTCCTCAGACACCCCTCAGGGCTGGAGGACACAGGACCCCTCAGCCCAGGCCACAAACAGCCAGAGCCCAGGGCACGAACCACACAGCAAAACTCACACCCCAGCAGCGAGGCGGAGAGGGACAGTGCCCACAAGGAGAGGGCCCCGAAGGAAGCCTAGAGACCCTTGGTCCCCGCGCTGCAGATGGTCGCCACCGTGCAGGTCCACGGGGCACGTCCCACGCCCAGCTGTGCACAGACAAGGGACCACGTGGCCTTGCGAGGGGCCCTGTCAGGGGCTGATGGGTAGATGTGGGCACGGCCTGGGAAGCCTCTCCCCAGACCAAAGAGATAACGGGCTCTTTATAAAGGGCTCAGCCCCAGGGGCCGGGCGGTGGTGCACTGGATTAAGTGCACATAGTGCTAAACCCAAGGACTGGGTGGAGTAAAGATCCCGGTTCGAGTCCCCGGCTCCCCACCTGCAGGGGAGTCACTTCACAGGCGGTGAAGCAGGTCTGCAGGTGTCTGTCTTTCTCTCCCCCTCTGTGTCTTCCCCTCCTCTCTCCATTTCTGTCTGTTCTATCCAATAAAATTTGGGGGAGTAGAAAAAAGTTAAAGAAAAAAATGGCCACAGGGAGTGGTGTGCAGGCACCGAGCCCCAGTGATGACCTTGGTGGCAATTGAAAGAAAGAAAGAAAGAAAGAAAGAAAGAAAGAAAGAAAGAAAGAAAGAAAGAAAAAGAAAGGAAGAAAGAAAGAAAGAAAGAAAGAAAGAAAGAAGGAGTCCGGCAGTGGCAGAGTGGGTTAAGCGCAGGTGGTACAAAGCGCAGGGACTGGCTGAAGGATCCCGGTTTGAGCCCCCGGCTCCCCACCTGCAGGGGAGTCGCTTCACAGGCGGTGAAGCAGGTCTGCAGGTGTCTGTCTTTCTCTCCTCCTCTCTGTCTTCCCCTCCTCTCTCCATGTCTCTCTGTCCTATCCCACAACAATGACATTAATAACTATAACAATAAAACAACCAGGGCAACAAAAGGGAGTAAATAAATAATAAAAGAAAAAGAAAAAATATTTTAAAAAAAGAAAGAGAGAGAGAGGGAAGGAAGGAAGAAAGAGGGAGAGAAAGAGAGGAAAAAAGGAGGGAGGAGGCATCGGAATAGAGGAAAGAGAGCAGGGGAGACCAGACCAGATGCCTCCAGCACACACGAGGCCCCTGTTTGGGGTGCTGGGGGCTCTTTGGGTCACAGACCCCAGTGCCTTGGGGGACTGAGGCTGCCCCCTGGTGGCGGGGTGCGGGGAGGGTTGTGGGGCTCTGCGGCTGAGCCTAAGACACTCTCTCATGGCAGAGCCTGGTGAGGGCTGGGCCTGCCTCACCCCATCCCCTGCCCTGTCCCCATCGCCGGTCCCCAACCTGTTTCCATCCCATTGCCATGCCTTGTCCCCTGTCCCTGTCTGCCCCGCCCCCGTCCTCTGTCCCCATCCCATCCGCCATCCTGTCCCCATCCCCGTCCCCATCCCCATCCCATCTCCCGTCCCCATCCCCATCCCGTCTCCCGTCCCCTGCAAGGACCCCCTCTGCCTGCATTCTGACGGCAATCACAGCTTGTTCCCTGATGCCATCGGCCCCAGACCCCACCCAGGCCCCACAGTGGCCACAGCCCACCTGCAGTGGTCCCAGTGTGTCTCACTGACGCCCGCCTGAGCAAGCACTCAGCAGACCCCCAGCCACCCAGCCTTCAGTCCCCTGGACCCCCAGCCCTCCAGCACTCTGCCCCCCCACACACACACACACAGGTCCCCAGCCCTGCCCCACCAGCCACCCTGCCCCAGGATGCACGTGTCCTCACCGGCTGCCTTCCTGGAAGTGACATCCAGGGCTCAGGAAGACCCACATGGGCTTTGTGTATTTTTAAACCCATTTTGACAACTTTCCTCCTAGAAAGGACTCCCACTGAGCATATGTGAGCGTCTCTCCCTCTCTCCTCTCTCATCTCACTCTCTCTCTCTCTCTCACCCTGCCTCTCTCCCTCTCTCTCCTTCTCTCTCCCTGCCTCTCTCTCTCTCTCTCTCTCTGGAATTAGCCACAACAGTGTTGTGATTCTACCCCAGAGAAAGAAACAAGGAAACATCAGTGAGATGCTTCAGAAGCATCATTCAGCAGCTACCTTCTGACATCACAGTGAAGTCTCCTCACAGATATCTTCCTGGGGGAGTCTGGGCTTCCTTTTAATATTTTATTTACTTTTAATGAGCGAGGACTAGAGAGAAAGATGAGAGAGGAGAGAGGAGAAAGAGAGACAGAGAAACAGAGACAGAGCCCAGAGTCCTGCGCAGCTCTGGCTGATGGTGGTGCTGGAGACTGGACTGGGGCCTCACAGCCTCATGTGGGAGGAAGCCTTTTACACGGCTCAGGGTGTTTGTTGTAACTGGGCTGAGGGGATGATGGTGACAGACAGACCTCACCCACACCTCACCCACGAGGTAAGAACTGGCCTCCGAGAGGAGCATCACGGGAACACTAACGGGAGCGCCAAGTGAGCAAAGTGCTGGTTTTTTAAGTAATTCGGTTGTCTATATGAGTCAGTCTATATAGTACAGCAACTTATACTCAACAATAATCCCTATAATGTCTTTAATTTTGTCAAAGATGTTGTGACACTTTGCTGGCTGTTAGGCAAACACCTATATAGTGTTCTCAATCTCACATTCAAGGCCGTGAATCATCTGTCACTTGGTTTCTTACAAAACAAAGCTGGTACTACGTCAAGAGTGTCCAAGAAGACACAGAATTTGAGGGCTGGGGAGACGGCACAGGGCTTCTGGAAACTGCTCTGCTCCCGAGGCTCTGAGGCCCCAGGTTCAAGGCCCAGCACCACCATCAGCCAGAGCTCAGCAGGGCTCTGGGCTCTGTCTGTCTTTCTCTATGTACCTCTCTTTCAATAAAATAAAATTAATTAAAAACAAAATCCACGCTAACATGTTTCTGCACAGCTCACCCCAGAGGCCCTGGACACATGTGCATTGCCAAGGACATTTCCTGTCAGCTCTTGGCTTTCTCCCCAGAGTTGGGTCTTATAATCTCTCCCTCTCTGTGTCTCTCTCTGTGAAGGGGTCCAGGTGACAGCAAGGGCTCTGCCAGGACCCGCAGGCCAGCTGTCCACTGCACCCACTTCAAAGCATCACACTCTTTAAAGTGTATCTCAAAGAAGCGCCGGGCAGTGGTACAGCGGGATAAGCGCACGGGGCGTGAAGCACAAGGACCGGCGTAAGGATCCCGGTTTGAGCCCCCGGCTCCCCACCTGCAGGGGGAGTCGCTTCACAGGCGGTGAAGCAGGTCTGCAGGTGTCTGTCTTTCTCTCCCCCTCTCTGTCTTCCCCTCCTCTCTCCATTTCTCTCTGTCCTATCCAACAACAACAGCAATGACAATAATAATAACAGCAACGGTAAACAAGGGCAACAAAAGGGAAAAAACGGTCTCCAGGAGCGGTGGATATGTAGTGCAGGCACCAAGCCCCAGTGATAACTCTGGAGGCAAAAAAAAAAAAAAAAGGCATATCTTAAAGATCTGTTTTATTTATTTGTGTTTTTAGAGGAAGAGGGAGGGAGAAGAGGGGACAGAGACAAGAGAGAGGGAGAGGGAGAGAGAGAAAAAAGAGAGAGGGAGTGAAAGGGAGAGGTACAGGGAGGAGAGGGGAGGGGGTTGCGTAGGCCACAGTATCATGTGCAGAGCTAAGGATCATGTTTCTGGGCTCAGCATTCTGCCACTGTGCCACCTCCTGGGTGCTGAAGATATTACAACTCTGTGAGAATGGGGAAAGAAAGAGAGAGAGAAAGGGAGGGAGGGAGGGAGGGGTGGAGGAGAGAGACTGGCCAGGTGGTGGCACACTTGGTTGAGTGCAATGTATCATATGCAAGGACCCGGGTTCGAGCCCTCAGTCCCCACCTGCAGGGGGAAAGTTTTGTGAGTGGTGAAGCAGGGCTTCAGATGTCTCTGTCTCTCTCCCGCTCTATCTCCCCCCTTTTCTCTCAATTTCCCTCTGTCCTGTGTAATAAAATAAAGAAAAATAAGGATGAATGGCTGCTGGGATTGGTGGATTAGCAGTGCCGGCACCAAGCCCCTGGTGGCAGTAAAAAAGGGGGATGGGGTGACTTAGCTGGTTGAGTGCAGTTGTCACAGTGGCCAAGGACCCAAGTTTGAGCCCCTAGGCCCCACCTGCAGGAGGGAAGCTTCACAAGGCATGAAGCAGGGCTGCAGGTGTCTCTCTGACTCCTCTATCTCCCCATTCCCTCTCAATTTCTGACTGTATCTAATAAATAAAGATAATTTGAAAAGGGGGGGAGTCAGGCGGTAGCACAGCAGATTAAGTGCAGGTGGCGCAAAGTGCAAACACCGGCGTGAGGATCCCGGCTTGAGCTCCTGGCTCCCCACCTGCAGGGGAGTCGCTTCCCAGGCGGTGAAGCAGGTCTGCAGGTGTCTGTCTTTCTCTCCCCCTCTCTGTCTTCCCCTCCTCTCTCCATTTCTCTCTGTCCTATCCAACAATGACGACATCAGTAAGAACAATAATAATTCAACAATAAAACAAGGGCAACAAAAAGGAATAAATAAATAAATATTTTTTAAAAAGAATGCTTGCTATATTTTTTTTAAAAAAAAAAAAG
>NW_026647244.1:0-28162 GCF_950295315.1 Erinaceus europaeus | reverse complement strand
AAGGAGAAGGATCAGGAAGAGGCAGAGGAGGAGGAGGCGGAGGAGAAGGAGGAGGAAGAGGAGGAGGAAGAAGAAGAAGAAGAGAAAATTGTGTGGATGGTGTTGGAGCAGGAGGAGGCAGAAGAGAAAATGTTATGGATGGTATCGGAGGAAGAGGAGGAGGAGCTGGAGGAGGAAGAGGAGGAGGAGGAAGAAGAGGAGGAGGAAGAAGAAGAGAAAATGGTTTGGATGGTATTTGAGGAGCAAGGGGAAGAGGAGGAGGAGGAGTTGGAAGAGAAAGAGGAAGAGGAGGTAGAAGAGGAAGAGGAGGAGGAGATAGAGGAGGAGGAGGTTAAAGAGGAAGAGGAGGAGGAGGAGGTGGAGGAGAAGGAGGAGATGGAGGAGGAGATGGAGGACATTGAAGAGGAAGAGGAGGAACTCATGAATAACATCAAAGAAGACCAGCCAGTGGTGGCGGCAGAGCATGTCAAAGTAAAGGATGCTTGCACAGGGATCGACGAATATTTTTTAACAGCTTCAGAAGAGGAATTTTCTAGCGAGGTGAGTGACAAATTGACTGGAAGGAGGGGCCTGTGCTCATGGGCTGCCCTGCTTGCTGGGGGAAGCTCATGTGGAGTTTGGATGACGGTCTGTGCAGTACCTTCTCCACAACTGTTCATACACCTCTGGTTTGTCAAGTGTACAAATATCTAAATCTGTGACCAGCCTGCTATGCTGAGAGTCTCTGCTTCTGAGATGGTAAAAATGTTAACAGGGTTTTGTTTTTTTCTTTTGAGCTTCTATGAATATTTCTGGGTGGGTCACACAGATACTTGCTTAGAGGAGGTGCAGAGGGAACACGCTGAACAAAGGTTTTTCTTCAACTTCGATAGACACATGTGTCTGAGCTTCCAGCAGCCAAGGCAGCAGTGGCTCACCAAAAAGAAGTAGTAGAGTTCTCCAGTGCAAGCTTTTTTCTTAAAGAAAGCACCAGCTAGATGATCTGATGGAGGCTGATGCTTTCCTCTCTGTTAGCAGGATGAAGATCACTACCTCAATTCAGACTCTGAAGACACCGAATCCTCAGAGGGCCAGGTAGATACAGAGAACCTACTCTGGCTTCTCTCCCTCCTGGAGGAACGAGACCCCGTGGTGGAGGTTGTGACCACACTCAAGATTTCCTCCATTTATGAGGTGATGCCAGGGTTTCCTTTGGGGATTGTGATTTAATTTTGCCTTGTTCCTAGACCTTGTTCACAGTGGCTCTTATACAGGTTCACTTCAGCCCGTGAGGTAGCTCAAATTTTCTTTAAGGTTGTTTTTGAGGGATACTGACTAACTCTCCCACATATCTTTTTCTTATTTATATTTACACAAAGGCCAAATATCTTACTTAGAGAGAAGTTAGATCATTTGCATTTTGTGTCTATTTACAAGTAATGTGTTGACTGGGGAGAGAGAGAAAAATCAAGAGGAAAGAGAGATTTAAAGAAGCAAAGAGTAGGATACCTGAAGCATTTGATACCTTTGGTAAAACTTCCTCTCACAGCTGGGGATCAAGGATTTCAACCTGTGTCATGGACCATGGGAATGTATGAGCTCTTACTGGTATGCCACCATCCCGAGCCTGTTTTGCAACACCCTGAGATTTCATTTTCCCCGAAATCATTTCCCTCCATGGAGAGAGGGATTTCTTTGAGTTCTAGACCCATCAAGTCTGTTTAGGAGTCTCAGGACTGCCCGATTAGTGCCCCAGCTGGAGGAACAGCCTGATAGTGACTAAAGAGTCATCGTGAAAATATGCCAGTCTGTTGCCCATATTCAGCTTTTGCAGTCCTTGCTTTGCTAAGGTTAGCTTTGGCGTGAGTGAGAGAGCTGTAATAGGAAGTAGGTGATGAGGGTATCTAAGTCTATGTGGACACTATTTCATTATACACTTGATACTGACTCACTACAGACTATTGTGTATTTTTGCCTTTAGGTCTATATTTTGCCCTAATTTATGAATACATGTTAATATATGCTCAATCTGGAATACATGTTAATATATGCTCAATATATGCCATTAGGAAGTGAAGCCCCTCGAATGGACTTAGAGAATACAATGAAAGCAAAGGTCTCACCCAAGTGATGAGGGTGAAGGGTTGGCAATCCATGCCTTACGTCTCTGTACCAAGTCTGAGGTGAAGCATGAAGAGATGGTACTCATTGCATTGATCAGGTTGGAATCGGTGGATGCAATATCATTTAGCCTCATTGGAGAGAAGCATGCAGGGAAGTGAGCCCCACCCAGAGGTAGCAGGATTGGGAGAAACATAGGCTCTATAGAGGAAATGGAGATTCCTGTTGTCCTAGGGTTTAAGAAGACTACCCTATGGTTTTGTTAATTTATCCTCTCTTACATAATTTTTTTTAAAAATAAGACAATAGTTATTTATTGCAATAATCACATTGTTTGGCAAATGGGTAAACTTTGAAAAATCCCTTTGTTTGGATTTGCTATATCATACACACCAGCACCATAATTTATTGCCTTTGACATTATTTGCATATAGCTATGCTACCAGCTTCTTTTGTTCTCCCTGGACAAAGCTTATCAGAGAGTCAGCCTATCAAAGACTCAGCCTATGTATTCAAAAGACGCCGTCTGTGCCCTAAATAGTTTGAGACATCCAATCAATTTTCCCCTCTCAGACTAATTAAATAGTGATTTAAATGACTACAAATTGATAGGAGTGTACATAACACAATTCCCACCCCCCCCAAAAGTCAGTGTCACATCCTCTCACCCCCCAGTCTCATGAAGTTGAAGATCCACCCTCACCCTCCACTCAGGGCTTTTACTTTAGTGCCCTACTACAAATTTCATCAGATCTTGATTTGAGTTTCTCTTTCTGTTCTTCTTTATCAACTTATGTTTATGAGTGGGATCATCCCATACTCGTCTTTATCTTTTTGACTTAGCTGACTTAACATAATTTCTTCTGGCTTCATGCAAGATGGGTCAAAGTAGGTGTGTTGACTGTTGTTTATAGCTGTGTAGTATTCCACTGTGTATGTAGACCACAGCTTTCTCAGCCATTCGTCTGTTGTTGGGTACTTGGGTTGCTTCCAGGATGTAGCTCTAATGAATTGTGCTGCTAGGAACATAGGGGTACACATATCTTTTTGGCTGGGTGTTATGGTGTCCATCGGGTATGTCCCCAGCAGAGGGATTACTCAGTCATATGGAAGGTCCATGTCTAGCCTTGTGAGAGTGCTCCAGACTGCTCTCCAGAGAGGCTGGACCAATTTACAATCCCACCAGTAGTGCAGAAACGTTCCACTGTCCCCACACTCTACTCTCTCCAGCATTTGTTGCTGCTGTCCTTTTTGATGTATGCCATTCTCACAGGAGTGAGGTAGTATCTCAATGTTGTCTTTATTTGCATTTACCTGACAATCAGAAACCTGGAGCTATTTTTCATATGTTTGTTAGCATTTTGGATGATCTCTGTCGTGAATCTTTTGTTCTTATTCTCTGCCCACTTTTTAACGGGGACATTTGCTTTTTTGGTGCTAAGTTTGCTCAGCTCTTTGTATACTTTGGTGATTAGTCTCTTGTCTGATGTTTGCATGTGATGATCTTCTCCCATGGTGAGGAGTCTCTTTGTTTGTGTGATAGTTTCTTTGGCTGTGCAGAAACTTTGCAATTGGATGTATTCCTACTGGTTTGTTTCTGCTTTAGTCTTCCTTGCAGTTGGCTTGGTTTCATCAAAGATATCCTTGAGGTCTAGGTAGGAAAGTGTTCCACCAATGTTTTCCTCTAAGTGTCTGATAGTTTCTGGTCTAACTCCCGGGCCCTTGATTCATTTGGAGTTGATTTCTGTTTCTGGTGAGATAAGGTGGTTCAATTTCATTCTTCTGCATGTTACAACCCTGTTTTCCCAGCACCATTTATTGAAGTGAGCCTCCTTCCTCCATGTAATCCTTTGGGCCCCCTTATCAAAGATTAGATGTCCATAGTTGTGGGGGTTAGTTCTAGGCTTTCAATTCTGTTCCACTAGTCTGTGTGCCTATTTTTGTTCCAGTACCAGGCAGTTCTGATGATGATGGACTTATAATATAGCTTGAGATATGGCAGTGTGATGCCTCCATTTCTATTTCTTTTCCTAAGATTGTTAAGGCAATTCTAGGTGTTTTCTGGTTCCAGATAAATGACTGTAGTTTTTTTTAATAGTATTTTGTTTTTTTAATATTTATTTTATTTATTTATTCCCTTTTGTTGCCCTTGTTGTTTTATTGTTGTAGTTATTATTGTTGTTGTCGTTGTTGGATGGGACAGAGAGAAATGGAGAGAGGAGGGGAAGACAGAGAGGAGGAGAGAAAGATAGACACCTGCAGACCTGCTTCACCACCTGTGAAGCAGCTCCCCTGCAGCTGAGGAGCCGGCCTCAAACCGGGAATCTTATGCTGGTCCTTGTGCTTTGTGCCACCTGATCTTAACCCGCTGCGCTACAGCCCGACTCCCCATGACTGTAGCTTTTATCCTATTCTCTTAAGAGGAAGTATGGTGTAACTTTGCTGGACATTGCATTACATTTGTATATGGCTCTAGGGAGAATATTCATTTTGAATATATTGAGTCTTCCAATCCGTGAGCATGGGATGTCTTTCTATTTCTTGGTATCAGTGTCTATTTCCTTGAATAGGGACTCATAGTCATAAAGATGAAAGCTCATCTGGGAGCCTGCTAGGACCAGCTCTCCAAGCCCTGGGGAGTGGTTATCTGCTGGAGGGGAGGGATGGCTTCAAAAATAATCAGAAAATGTCTTTTCTTTTTCCTCCATTTCCTAACCCAACTAGAGTCACAGGACCCCTCCTTGGTGTCACAGGTAGGACTTCTTGTTCACCGTCCTGCTCACGGCCCCATATCCTACCATATCCGGCCCCTGATGTAAGAGCTCATACCAGCAGCTGCCTCCAAGTCACCATCTTGGCTCCGCCCATTTCTCTCCTTTTCTCACAACCCATTCCCCATTGATTTCTGGCTGTCTCTATCAAATAAATAGGAAAATACAGCTTTAAACATTTGTAATTTACATGTTTATATCATGATGCCTAATTTTTCATTGTTAAGTGTTTTGAATAGAGAGAAATGATTGACACCAAGACACAAAGTATAGCTTACAGGAAAATTCAAATCATTGGAACCAGGCGGTAGCACATCTGCATAAGCACACACATTACAGTATGCATGATTCCAGGTTCAAACGCCTGATCCCCACCGGAAAGGGGAAAGCTTCACGAATGGTGGGGCAGTTCTGCAGGTGTCTCTGTCCCACCTTATCTCCCCTTCCCCTTTCAATTCCTCTCTTCTCTATCTAATAATAAATAAAAACCCTTTAAATAGTTAAAAAAGAAAAGAAAATTCATATCATTTACCTCATCCAAAGCTCTGCGTAGCACCCACCCTCTTCCTGGCACTGCACTGTGAGCTCCAGGTGTCTGTTTTGTCCATCACTCTCACAGACATCCTGTGGGATTTGACTGAGATTGTCACCCCAGCTCACAGACCAACAGGAGCTGGCCTAGAGGTCATGCCCAGCACCAAGGTGACATGACATAGCAGCCACTACTAACTGCACAGGCAGGAACTGGATCTCAAAGGTGAAGAAAGCATATTTTGACTCCTAACAGAATTCAGTCATGATAGACTGTAATATGTCCTTTACTTAGCAGGACTGATTTTTTTTGCTGTTGTGTTTATTTAATGTATCTGTCAAATGGAAAATATCAACAAAACTATAGGATAAGAGGGGTAAAGATTCCACATATTTCCCACTACCAGAGTTCTGTTTCCCGTCCCCTCCATTGGAAGCTTTCCTATTCTTTATGTCTCTGGGCGTATGGATCCAGTATCATTGTCAGATGGAGTGGTAGAAGGTCTGGCTTCTGTAATAGCTTGTCCACTAACCATGGACATTGGCAGGTCAACCAAATACTTCTAGCATGTTTCTATCTTTCACTATTGGGGCAGGGCTCTGGGGAGGTGGGGTCCCAGTACATTGGTAAGGTTTTCTCCCTGGAAGAGTCAGGTTGACAACATGATAGCATCTTCAATTTGGTGTCTGAAATAGCATTGAGATACAAAGAACATTTTTTTTAAATAATCTGGCATATAAATACAGAAATATAGGAGCTAAGATTTGAGATTTCCGTCTTGGAAAGAATTATTAGAAATAATTTTTCGAAATATTCCAAGGGGCCCATGACATTACTGATGATTGCCGGAGCCTGAGAGCCAACATGCAGGTCAGCCAAAGGTATAACCTTGGAGGTGGCATCAGGGTAGAAAATAGAACTAGAAAGCTGCATCAGGAAAGAGAGTAGCTCCCAAGTTGGTGCTTTTTTTTTCCTTCTATCAATAAGATTTATAAAAAAGTCTGATTTTGACATAAAACATTTCTCATTATTTTATGTGGAGACTATTTTTGGACCATTAGACTGAGCAAGCTAAATTCACCTCTTAGACCTCTGATAAGTGATGCCCAGGTTTGAACTTGATGAAATTACCAATCCTGTACTCTAGACTGGATGACATTTCCAGCAGGAAGTTCATTTGTTTGAAAACATCTCCAAGGACTCTTCTGTAAATCAGATCTCTTTGGTAAGAGGTGGTAGGTGTTTTTGCATGTAGAAATCAATCCTGTGAAGGTACTTATTCTTAGAAACATAGATTCAGAAGCAGCCACGAAAGCTGTCATGCATGTCCTTGAAGGATTCACTAGAAGAATGTGCCTTGATTTCATTCTAGTCCGTTGAAATGGGACTGCCCAGAAGATCACTAACACCGTGATGCTTTGCTCTGATCTTGTAGACTGAAGAGGAACGAGGACCACCAAGACGACGTGGGGAGGTCCATACAGGACTGTCCTTCTCCTTTCTCCTCAGAACAGACACACTGGCATGCAGTTAGAATTATCCATCACTGCACACAGAATTGCAGAGAGGGTGCGTTTCTTTCTTTGGTGATGTATGGGGGAGCAGAGGTGTTCATTTTGAGGGAGATTTAGTTCCTGTATCTGGTTTCCCATTGACCATAACTCTGAGCATTCAGGGTCGAGGGAGTTTGAACCGAGGTTATGCAAACAGGCTCCAATGACCCAGCTTCAAAGCCCTGAATTAGTTAAACAACAAAAATACTTAATGGTAAATCATTCTTTCCTTGTCTGAAAAAACAAACAAGATTATCAAAATAATTTTATCCTGTTACAGTAGTTTTGAATACACACACACACACACAGGTTTACACAGCTCACCGTCTTGTATATGGTGCTGTGTTTGGACTTGGAACTTAGGTATGTTCTTCAGGTTAGGTCTTTGCCACAGCACTGATCTATCTCCTTGGTTGAAAATTTATTATGAGACTTCTTTGAACATATTAAGGCAAGCACTGTGCCCTGTGATAGTTGCACATTGACATCAATATGAAGAACGTAGACATACATTCTTAGAATGAAAAGTTGCCATACATTAGTTCTTCCATCCACAATGATTTCATGTCTGCAGCATATATTTTATGTGTTGTATTAAATGGGCATGAGTGGGAAGTGTTTTGACTTCTGTTCTATTTTTGTAGACTGAGAATGCAAGTCTTGTGAACCTTGAAGACACTCCAGATGAGGAAGGACCAACATTTCCTCTGGCACTGCCAGCATGCCCTCATGAGGGTGACAAGAGGGATGAAAATCATCTTGTATAATAAATAGCACATCTCTACAACCCAAATAAGTAAATTTAATGAGTCAGTGTCTTCATTTAAAGTTTTAGATAAAGAGAGAAATGGAGAAATGAAGGAAGTGGCATCATCACTACTTATAGAATTCCTGGAAATATGAAGCTGACTTGTTCTCTGAATTTGACTGTTTAAAGATAATTGCTCCACTCAGCAATATCCCTCTTAGTATAGATGTGTAGTATAGGCCTCGGTAGTTAACTTACATTTTGAAGAGGGCTGTTTGTTTCCTTTTTACAGGTCAAACAGTGGTTGGAGGCATCTAGTAGGCAGATAAAGATACTGCCTAAGCCAATTTAAATTTCCAAGAAAACTTTGTAAAGAAGCAAGAGTGAGGTTAGAAGGAAAAGTAACACTAGGTTTTAAGGGACAAATTTGCGTTAGAGAAATCAATGAACCTAAGAAAGATATTGGAGGAATTAGCTGTATCTTCTCAGGCGCTACATTAAGGCTGCTTTTCTTTAAGGCAGGAATGAGAAAATCCTGTAGGGCACAGATATCTGTATCTAATTCTCCCCATATTAAGACGTCATCCATGTAGTGAAAAACATTAAGGCCCTTATGAATATATGGGAAAAGGGCAGATTTAACAGCCTCTTGACAAATTGTAGGACTATTGGCCATGTCCTGGGGGCAGCACCACTCATTCAAATCTGTCGGCAGGGCCAGTGTTATTAATAGAAGGAACAGAGAAGGCAAAATGTTTACAATCTTGCGGATGCAAGGGAATAGAGAAAAAACAATCTTGTATATCAATAGCTATGATTGGAATTCCCGTGGGAATTGGAGGAGCAAGAGGCAAACCCCTTTGGGGGGAGCCCAAGACCTGAATGGTTTTATTTACCACATGGAGATCTTGGAGAATGTGCTATTTTCCTGAGCACTTTTTAATCACAAAGACAGACGTATTCCATGGGCTTCTGGAATGATGAATGTGTCCCAAGGACAACTGCTCTCAGATGAGCTCTTTTAAAATTTCTAGCTTATACCTAGGCAAAGGCCACTGTTCCACCCAGACAGGCTCATTAGAAAGCCAGTCTAAACAGGGAGTTTGGTTACGAACAGTGGCAGTTAGTATTGGGGGTGCTGATTAGATCCAGTCTTGCAGGAGTGGGTGTTATGCTCTGCAGAGGCATCTGTGGATATCCTCACATCAAGACATTCCAGAAGATCCCTGCCCAGTAGGTTGGTGCTAATATCAGCTACCAAAGGGCATAAGTGTCCAGTAGTCCCTTCAGGGTTTTCCCGCATGAGCGAATCTCTTGTGAGAAAGGCTTGGGTCATCTCTCCAACTCCGTGTATACGGGGTCCTGGGAGGAGTTCCCAATTTTGGGGAACCTCTGCTTGCCTTAAAATAATCTTTTCTGCCCCCATGTCAATAAAAAATTTAAAAGGAATATTGCTAATACATAGTAGAGTGACCTCATTCTAAAACAGGAGTGGTCCACAAAATCTCCGAATTTGTACCATTCAGCAGTGTGCCATCTTTATGAAATTTGGACCAACAATCTCTCTTCCAATGAAAACCTTTCTGACATCTAGGACAAGGTGTTCGTGTCCTCTGGCTCCCTGACTAAAGGCAGGGTTTCCCTGACTGGAGGCGTGGTTGTCCTAACTGGAGGCGTGGTTGCCCTGACTGGAGGCATGGTTGCCCTCACTCGAGGCATGGTCGCAGCTTATCTGGACATTGGTTACGCCAATGCCCTTGGCAACCGCACTGAAAGCAGGCCCCGTTTTGATTACGTGGGGTAACTGCATAAGCCTGTGTCATAATGGGTACCTCATAAGAGCCTGATCTAAGTTCTTGTGTCGCTAAAATCCAATTATCTGGGTGTTGGTGTTTAAGATTAAGGCATGCCTGACAGACTTCTGCAATCATGCCATTCCAGACAATGGAATGCAGGAGGAGAGAACAGACTTCAGGATTATAAATCTTTCTCTCTAAGGTTGACCACACCCTGGAAATGAAGTCCGCTAAGGATTCATCAGTTTTTTTGATGAAGGGAGTTAATGGGGACTGAGGCCTCTCCTGTGGATGGGGTTAACCTTTCCCATGCTTGTGTTGTGCAGATGCATACTTGTTCAAAATTACCAGTTGGAAACTTGGCTTCTGCCTGCTGAGTTACAGTTTCAAACTCTCCCGCTCCAAACAATTAATCAAAATTCCATTCTATCTGTTTGTGACTATTTTTATGGGATTGTCTAGAGCATTCATCACGAAAGCATGCCTCCCACTGCAGGTAGAGGGGGTCTGAGAGCACAGCATGAGTTAAGTATTTCCAGTCTTGGGGGGTATTAGGGTGCTGGAAAAAGTTTTGTAAAATGGACTTGGTCCGTGAGGCATGAGTCCTGCCTCGTCCTCCTTCACTGCCTGCCTGAGTTCTCTGAGCTCTTTGGAGGAGTATGGATGCTACATCTGAGGGTTTTGTCTATTGGGGGCCACATTTACCAGGAAGGTGTGGACTTGGTTTGATGACGTGGGGGAAGGAAACACGGAAATGGGAGCTGCTAGGGTAGCGGCTCTTGGCGCTGCCGGAAGAGAACTCTTGGGGAAAACTGTAGAGGAATTAGGGTGGTTAAGCACCGAGAACATCTCTTTTAACTTTTGTATCTCAGCCTTAAGGTCTCTTAATGATGAGGTATCAGCAGGGGAAGGAGTCATGGAAGCGGAAGCTACCGCAGGAGAAACCAAACACGTGTCTGCAGAAGCAGAACTCTCGGGGCAGACTGCAGAAGGCTTAGGGTATTTAAGTGCTGAGAAAATATCCTTTAACTCCTGTATCTCAGTCTCAAGGTCTCTTAATGATGAGGTATCAGCAGGGGAAGGAGTCATGGAAGCGGAAGTTGCCATAGGAGAAACTGAACACATGTCTGCGGGAGCAGAACTCTTGGGGCAGACTGCAGAAGGCTTAGGGTATTTAAGCACAGAGAACATATCCTTCAACTCTTGTATCTCAGCCTCAAGGTCTATTAACCTTTTGGCAGGACTCCTTGTACATATCCTGAAAGTTGCAAATATAGCCAAGAGAACAAACGGTGTAGCTCCAATTAAAGTGTCTCTGAGATCAGGAAGAGAAGGATATAATGTCTGGGACATCTCCTCGTAAAGCGGAAAAAATCCCATGGTGGGGGGAAACACGGGTCCTCAGAATCAGGCGGCTGCCACTTACCTGTGTCTGGGCAACTCTTCTGGACCTCAGGCCAGGCCACCCAGTGGGGCGTGAGTTCGGGACACGTTGGGTGCCAGGTGTCGGGCGGCTCCGCGGAGAAGAGAGAGAGGAGATCTGGAGCAAAGAGGAAACACAAATCTTTATTTGCGCTGGCACCTCAGAGTTGGGTGAGAGAGAAACAGGTTGGGCCATGTGGAGGTAGCAAAAATGGCCGCCTCATGCAGTAACCTTTCCTGCGTCTAAACACTGAAGTAAAGAGCCGGCAAGAGAGCGAGGTGTGGAAGAAGAAGGGCTTTTATGGGAGTAGCTCTTGCAAGAATGGGAAGGGGGAGGAGTAACCACAGCACTCCAGGGTAGGATAACAACTCTCATGAGAATGGGAAGGAGGAGGAGCAACCAGAGCACCGCAACTATTGTGGGGAATAGACAATGCCCTGAGGGCACAACATGGTGGAACAGGTGCTCCGAGAATGTCCCAACTCTTGCGGGAACTAGCAATAGCCCAAGGGGACAACATGGCAGATGTGACTGCATCTGCACAATTTCCCAGCACCAGTTTCCCATATGCTCCAAGTCCATGGCTTCTGATGGGATGGAAAGTCACTATATAATGAGTCTGACCTGTCAAAAGTGTCGGGAAATAGTGAGGATGTAGTAGAGCCTGGCAGGGCTTGACCTGAAGAGTGCATCTATCCTGTCAGTCTCTCTCTCTACCGAGAAGTTGAGCAAGGAAGGACAGGAGTAACCTCAAAGGTTTGTCTCCTCTTATCAGACTCCCTGCCTCACAAAGAACTCTGCATTCCTGATACTATGGCCATTAGATAAAAAGAAAGGGGGAGATATTGGGAAATTGTGAGGATGCAGTTGAGCTTGGCAGGGCTTGACTTGAGGGGACATCCATCCTCTCATCTTATCAGACTTATTATCTACATAATCATTTTTTTGCCTGAAAGATCCCCACCCATTCCGTTCCTTTGCTCTATCTTCTTTCTACCCTCAAGACCCTCCCTGCCTTCAGGGTAGTATTAATCCTACCAGTTAAAACCCTCACAACAGTTGCTAAGGAAGTTCCTACCTTTCCAACTCCCTTTGCCTTTCTCTTTCCTAGTGATTTCCCTTTCCTAGTGCTTTCCATTTCCAACTTGCCACTTCTGGGTCTGCCCTTTAAAGGCCTTGGCTCTCTGATCAATAAAGAATTGAATTGTCTCTCCACCACAAGTCTGTTCCTGAGTCATCTCCCTCCTGTCGCTGAGTGAGTAGCAGCTCAGGCTGGCTCCGGTTGAGTTCTCTCCAACCCAGAGAGTACATGCCTGTGAAGAGGCACCCCCATGCTAGCCTGGCACAAAAGCAAAGAATAGTATGTGGATTCTGTGGGCAGAATATGTATAAATTTTGTATAAAGGATTTATTTATATGAGCTAGAAAGAGAAACCATAGTACCACTCAGCTATGGCATATGGTGGTGCTGGGAATTTGACAAAGGCCACTGGCACCTCGGGCAGGCAGTTCCTGTGTGAAAATGCTATCTCCCTGGCCTTCCAACTAAGCATCTGATGATATGTGTGCTCACTGCCATGTTACAGACAGCAGAAAAACACAAGCACTTCAGAATTTAGCAGTGAGGGTCTTGGTGTCCTTAGCAGTGGGCTAGACAGAAGTCTAGCCTTATTTTGAATGGAAATAGTTTGTGAGTTAAGTTGAATTAGATAATCTTTTTGAAGCTAGACATTTAAAAATACTAGCATGACCTAGTATTAGGAAGATAACACAGCAGTAGTGCCCAAGACTTGCATGCAAAAGGTCCCTGGCTTAATTCCTGACACAACCTACAACCTGAGTCGAGGTGCTTTGGTCCAAAAAAAAAAAAAGTATTAACACAGTCAATATCACTGCTACTGTTAACTCATATAGAATTCTAACTACTGGGATCTGGGTAATGAAGCACCAGGGTAAGTGCACATAGTGCAAAGCACAAGGGCCCACCCAAAGATAGCAGTTCGAGCCCCTGGCTTCCCTCATGCAGGGGTAGGGGTCTCTTCAAAGGTGGTGAAGCAGGTCTGTAGGTGTCTATCTTTCTCTCCCCCTCTCTATCGCCTTCCCTCTCAATTTCTCTCTTTTCTATGCAATAAAATGGGAAAAAATGGCCACCATGAGTAGTGGATTCATAGTGCACTAGCAATAACTCTAGAGGCAAAAAAAAAAAAAAGAGAATTACCTCTGTAGCAGATATAGCCAAACACATACATGTATTTCCCATTCTGACCCTAAACCAGGATTATTCCTCAAGAGCTTTAAATTACCATCAAAGTTTAGCAAACCCACTAGATTTTCTACCCCTCAGACAAAAAAAGACAGAACTCATGTGTGTGCATATCATGTCCTAAGCGCTAAAACAGTGCTTGTTGCATGAAAGACAACTGCTCATGTTGGTGGAATGGACCAATGTATTTGCTATTATTTTGAATTTCAAAGACATGCATTTTTGTTGTCAGTTTTTTTCATGAGGATAGCCTTTTCATTTTGCTAGGGAGTAGTTCACTCCAGAATTAAGAAAGCTCAGACAGGGCGCTGGATAGTGGTGCACCTGCTTGAGCACACATGCTATAAGGCACAAGAACCTGGGTTCAAGCCCCAGGTCCCCACCTGCAGGGGGAAAAGCCTTGCAAGTGGTGAATTAGGACTGTAGGTATCTCTCATCATCTCTCTCCTCCTATTATCTCCCCATCCCTCTCAATTTTTGGCTGTCTCTATCCAATAAATAAAGATAATATAAAAAAGATAACTTAGATACATTTGATTACATACTTGTTCAGATAAATCAAGAGGGTGGGGAGATAGAGAGGAAGATACACCAGTTTAAACACACATGTTAACAATGTGCAGGACCTAGGTAGGAACTCCTTGTCCTCACTTGCAGAGGGGAAGCTTTGCAAGTGCTGAAACAGAACTGCAGATGTCTCTCTTCCTCTCTAGCTCCCCCTACCCTCTTGATTTCTGGCTCTCTCTACCTAATAAATAAGGGAAATAAAATAAAAAAGAGTGGGCAGTGGTGCAGTGAGTTAAACACACGTGGTGCAAAGCGTAAGGACTGGCATAAGGATCCTGGTTCGAGCCCCTGCCTCCCCACCTGCAGGGGAGTCGCTTCACAGATGGCAAAGCAGGTCTTCAGGTGTCTTTCTCTCCCCCTCTGCCTTCCCCTCCTCTCTCCATTTCTCTCTGCCCTATCCATCAACAATGACATCAATAACTACAACAACGTTAAACAACAAGGGCAACAAAAGGGAAAATAAATAAATAAATATAGAAAGAAAGAAAGAAAGAAAGAAAGAAAGAAAGAAAGAAAGAAAGAAAGAAGTGAATGTGCATTTAAAAAATCTAAAAGAGAGACAGACTGACTGACTAGAGCATTGCTCAGCTCTGACTGAAGGTGAGGCTAGGAATTGAATCTGGAATCTCAGAGCATGAGGTGTGAAAGTCTTTTGCAGTTCTGTTTGTTTTTGCTTCTCTGCTCTTGCTTTTATTTTCTTCTTAGCTTTGCCTCTAGCTCCTCTGTCTTCTGTGCTTCTGTTACACAAATGAGGGTGTGAACACCATTTCATTCAGAAGTTGATTTATTTCCTCTGAGATTGTCAAAGATCCTCTTTGGACCTTTATTTTTCATCTGTATAACAGGAATATTTATAATTCCTACCTTACAGGATTAGTGATACTGGAAATAGTGTAAATAGCATAGTGCTTGATAAGCAGAAGATATTATTAGAGGGGTAAATATTGGTGTTATTCAAGGAATTAACCTCAATGAGTTTTCAACAGAAAGTTTACTGCCCCTATGTATTTGAGGAGTACTGCTCAATTTTGAACTCTAAGACTATCATGAAAGTATATCTGCAAGCAGATCCTTTGGTTTGAGAAATGCTAGCTATCTCCATTTCATATTCTGCAGTCAAATATCTAAGTGTTAGGTAGGCAGATCAGATACATATGAGGTTGGTAGGGGAGTGAATGAATGAAGGAATGAATAGAGAGATGGATAGACAGATAAAATTTTGCAGATGCTACACATACCAGCCTTTTGTAGATAGACTGAACTTGCTATGTAGCCGTTGTTCAGAAGGAAAATAGACACAAAATGTCTATAGACTTGTGTGGCTCAGAAACAGCCAATCAAGTCCTCACAGGAAATTGTGTAGTTGGTGTTTTTGTTCTCCTGACTCAATTAGGAATAACAAAGGATCACCTGAGAACTCAAGGGAAGACTAGGATCACTCCAGGAACCCACCAACACATAGGTGAGTGCAAACATGTGTGGCTCATGGGCAGAGGAACTTAAGGAGAGATTCCTAGAGCTAAAAGTCCATAACTACTAGGGAGCAGCCGGTAATCAGTCCAACAGTCTCCCAGCTGAAACACTTAATCAACAAAGGCTGCTGAAGGGAGGAGAACTTAGGCCTCACCAATTTACAATTGTGGGTCTCCACTGCTGTTGACCCTTAGGGGCTGGAACAGCAGCAAGGAAGCCCTATACTGACATGGGGGGTGGGCAGAGAGCTGGCTGGGTGACTCAGGAGAAAATATACACTCCCCATGGTCAGGAAGTGCAGCTATATAGTAAGAGCCTTTTCATATCTTTCTCATGATAGGAAAAGCGATGAATAATTCCCTCAGAAATCAGGATTTATTCAGAAACACAGAGCCACAGAGTACAACTCCATTCAACTCCAGCTGGGGGTGAGGCCAGGATTAGGCTCAGGATTTTGGACCCTTGGGGCATGAGAGTCACTTTGCATAACCACTGTGCTTTCTATCTCTCACCCGGTTTATCACTTGGTCACGAGTGATTAAGATAAACAATCTACATATAGTTAAAAATACCTCAGGATCTTATAGCCTGCAGGGAAGACAAAGAAGCTAATAGGGCTTAACAGCCACCTCAGGGAGGTTTACTTTACACCTCAGGGATTTCATATCATAGCTAATACATTGGTTAAACCAAGAAGAAACATTGGAGAAAAAAGGAAATTGTGTAGTAAAAAAAAAAAACAAACCGGAAAAGTGCCAAGTTTATAAACTTACATTTTTTTGACCTTTTCACCTACATCATAACTTTTTTTTTTTTTTTTTGGAGAGGGAGGATTGCCAAACAACTCTCTTTGATGCCTGCCAAAAAAAGTTAAGCAATGAAATGATAGCAACAGCTCAGCATTTACATTTCAGTATGTTTCTCTTTAGCACTTCTCTGGTTTAAACCAAGGCTTTCCAGATTGGATGCATCACTCCGTACAGAACTAGAGCCTGCTAAGAGAGACAGAAGTCACTTAACAGATCCTCTCTGAACCACATGATACATCATGGCTGCCTCTTCATGGTTCTGCCTTGCCACAGTTATGTTTCTCTGCAGCCAAAAGTCAATAAATTGCTTCTCTTATCTACAAAGTGTCAAACAACACATTTTGTCAGTGACTTGACCAGAAGGTTTTGCATAGCAAAAACAACAAACTCAAAAGAATGGCCATTTGCCTCCAGAGTTATTGCTGGGGGTCAGTGCCTGCAATATAAATCCACTGATCCTGGAGGCTATTTTTCCCCCTTTGTTGCCCTTGTTCATCATTGTTATTATTATTGTTATTGCTGTCATTGTTGTTGGATAGGACAGAGAGAAATCGAGAGAGGAGGGGAAGACAGAGAGGGGAAGAGAAAGACAGACACCTGCAGACCTGCTTCACTGCTTGTGAAGCGAGCCCCTGCAGGTGAGGAGCCCATGGCTCAAACCGGGATCCTTACACCTGGTCCTTATGCTTTGCGCCATGTGTGCTTAACCTGCTGTGATACCACCCAGCCCCCCAAAATAACATTTTACAACTAAATCCTTTTATTTTTTTAAATTATCTTTATGTATTTATTGGATAGAGACAGCCAGAAATTGAGAGGGAAGGGGGTGACAGAAAGGGAGAGAAAAAGAGACACCTGCAGCCCTGCTTCACCACTTACAAAGCTTCCCCTCTGAAGGTGAAAACTGGGGATTTGAACTCAGGTCCTTGTGCACTGTAATATCTGCTCAACCAGGTGCGCCCCACACCCAGCCCCTACTAAATCCTTCATCTTAAAAAAAAACCAAAAAACGGGGGTTGGGCGGTAGCACAGTGGGTTAAGCGCACGTGGCGCAAAGCACAAGGACCTGTAGAAGGATCCCGTTTCTGAGCCCCTGGGTCTCCACCTGCATGGGTGTCGCTTCACAGGTGGTGAAGCAGGTCTCCAGGTGTCTATCTTTCTCTCCCCCTCTTTGTCTTCCCCTCTTCTCTCCATTTCTCTCTGTCCTATCCAACAACAAAGGACATCAACAACAACAATAATACCCACAACAAGGCTAAAACAAGGGCAACAAAAAGGGAAAAAAATGGCCTCCACGAGCAGTGGATTCATGGTGCAGGCACTGAGTCCCAGCAATACTGGAGGCAAAAAAGAAAAAACAAAACAAAACACACACACACACACACACACATACACACACAACTTCTCTGGGAGTTTAGAGAAAAATCACAGATTCAATTATAAGGAGAGCAGAGAAGAAAAATCTATGAAGTGACATTTATTTTAGTCACTCTCTGATCTAATATTTTAGCATGGTATGTTTTCTCAACTCCATTTTAAAAGAAGGCAGGAGGTAAACAAACAAAAACCATTTCCATAGATTTTTGTCACATTTGCCTCTTGTTTTCAACTAAACCTCAGTGAAATAAAAATCAAGAGCATAGGATAGGGTCTGAGAGAAGTTCACCTGGCAGGATGCACAGGTTGCCATGTCCAGCAAAAGTTTGAGCCCCTGGCCACCACATGGGAACACCTACATGGAAGAACTTTCTTGAGCAATCTCTTCCCTGTCTCTCTCCCTGTCTATTTCTGTGTCTCTGGCCCTCTATTAAAAAAAAAAAGGTAACAGGAATTTTAGAATTATGCTGACATGAAGCAACAGCAATAACCCTGGTAGAAATAAGACATATAACCAAATTCAGAAATAAAGAGGGGGTCGGGCGGTGGCGCAGCAGGTTAAGCGCAAGTGGCGCAAAGCGCAGGGACCGGCCAGTTCGAGCCCCTGGCTCCCCACCTGCAGGGGAGTCGCTTCACAGGCGGTGAAGCGGGTCTGCAGGTGTCTATCTTTCTCTCCCCCTCTCTCTCTGTCTTCCCCTCCTCTCTCCATTTCTCTCTGTCCTATCCAACAACAAAGCAACGTCAACAATGGCAATAATAATCGCAACGAGGCTGCAACAACTAGGGCAACAAAAAAAGGGGAAAATGGCCTCCAGGAGCGGTGGATTCATGGTGCAGGCACCGAGCCCAGCAATAGCCCTGGAGGGAAAAAAAAAATAAAGAAAGAAAGAAAGGGAGGGGGGAGGAAGGTAGGTAAGTAGGTATAGGGTCTTGATTTCTATCTTTTTAAATGTAATGTTCCAATTCTCCATTTCAGTGACAATTATGCAGTTACTATATATTATAGTATTTTATAATTTTTCTATTGCTTTAAAACAGTTTGGGGTTTGAACTAAGACTTCCAATTTGCTATATTTTGCAATACTTGATTATTTGGATCTTTCTGGAAAAAAAAATCAAGAAACCCAAATTACTTTTTTAATGTTCCATCTATAAAGAACTGACAACACAGCAAGAAAATGCTGGCCAAAAACTGGAGAGAGAACTAGAAAATTAGAAAGATGAACAAACTGGGAACTGCTTTTACATCCTGAGGACTGTGTGACGTTAGTAAATCTGAACTCTCACTTTCAAAGCAAATTTAGTCATAATGATAGAAACTAAACACCCACATCTGATTAAAGCTGGAGTTCAATAGCAGACTTTCTCCAAAATAGTCTGGGGAATTCTAGCATCACTCTGTAGAGCAGGTCAGAGTGAAAAACCCCTTGTATGCCCTTACACCCTGAGATCATATTACAAGAGAATAATTTTCCAGCTTTGGACATGAAATCCAGGGTCACCAACAAGTAGTGCAGAAGGCAAGGCAAATCCTCTCCTTACATACATTTGTGAGTACTGTGACTAGTAGACAGTCAAAGAGCATCAGGTTCACTGGGAAATAAGTCACAAGGGGTGAGACCAAGCCAAATCAACAGAGCAGACCCAAAGGGCTTTTTCAGATGTCACAAAGGTTCACAGTGGTGATGGAGGAGGGTATAAGTTCAAGCTCTCCCATGGACACACCACGTCCACAGCTATATGAAACAAGCTCCTCTGGGAGAAACTCAGAAGGCTAGCTGAGTGGCTCTTACACACTGAGAGCCAATGAGAGCAAGCACATCAGCGTGCATACAGGAGGCTGAGACACAATTCTCCATAAACCCTCCACCCCATGCCATGACATTCAACACAACTGAGGTTTGCCCTCAGAGCCTGGCATCTGGTGCCTCAGCTACCTGATGCACCTGAGAAGCCCCCCAAATCACTGAGTGTTGGGTAGTTGCCACCTCCCCCTGGCTTCTGCTTAACCATATGCCTATATAGGGATTTTACTGATCCAAAGCTTTGGTCTATTTACATAAATCACTTTTACATAAAGCACTCCAGGGCATTGGTGGTTCTATGATAGGATTCTCTCCTGCTCCACCCCCTCCTTGTCACACACTGATCCCTTCTTTGTCACACTCTGATTTTCACCAGTCACTTTTCTCTCCACCCTCTCTATATCACATCCTGTTTCCACCCTACTTGGAGAGTATAAAAACAGCTGCTCTTCTGATTAAAGACACTTGGAAATTTCTTTCCGGCTCCGAGAGTTCCAGAGTGTATCTCCTGCGGAAGTTGGTGCAAGCACGAGTTCCTGATCCCTCTCCCACACAGCAGCCTAGATCAGCTCCAGTTGAGTTCTCTCCAACCCAGAGAGCACTAGCTCGGGAAGAAGTACCCTCAGGCTATCCCGGCAACTGAGCTCATTTATTTATTATTTATTTATTCTGAGCTCATTTATTTATTTATTCATTTTTAACCAAACTATTTTATCAGACCAGAATATTGAGTTATGTCATGCCTAGGAAAGAAAACACTGAAATGGTCTAAAAGAAACAGTTTGGGAGAATGAAAGAAAAATGTGCTTCCCAGACATACAAAACAGCAAAGGAAATAATAATGACAGGAAGTTCTTTTCAGGTTTAATACAGTAGATTTTAATGTTTTCCTTCTTTCCTCTTCTTTCCACCTTTGCTTTTCCCTTTCTTTCCCTCTTGGTATCAGGTAAAATGTCCTTTCAGCTATAAGAATTTCACTTTCAATTTAATGGCATTTTAATGCATCATTTGAGTTCTTAAATGCTACCTTAGAACAAAAATTATTTCAATTCTAGGCATACCTCATACATACATACATACTAAAGGTTTTTGCTTTTTTTCTGCCTCTAGGGTTATTGCTGGAGCTTGGTGCCCGCTCTACAAATTCACTGCTATGGTTGTCATTTTTTCCCCATTGTTGTTGTTATTGTTGTTGTTGCTGCTGTTGTTGTTAGGTAGAATAGAGAGTAATTAAGAGAGGAGGGGAACATAGAGAGGGGGAGAGAAAGATCTGCAGACCTGCTTCAATGCTTCTGAAGCAATCACCCCTGAACGTGGGGAGTCGGGGCCTTGAACTGAGATCCTTGTGAGAGTCCTTGTGCTTCACTGAGCACAAAGTGGGCAGTCAGGGCTCTGGGTGATCCAACCTAGACCCTTTCTTGCTAAGGTTTGCTATGATTTGTATTGAAAAAAATAACTAGAATCATTCTATCCTTTGGCTACAAGAACCACTACTGACTCAGAACAAGTCCTTTTTTTCCTTTGGAAACATATCTGTGGGGACTTTTTTTTGGATGCAAATGAGAGAAAACTCAGTTCTAAGCTGGCTCAGCTGATCGGAAGATTCTCAACTCATTTAGCTGCCAGGCTCCAAGGACACCATGGGGAGTTTTGTTCACTCCTCTGTTGACTCCACTCCATTTTCAGGCAATTCCCTCACCAAAAGGTAGCAGTGAGGGCAGCCATTTCCAGTGGAAAACAAATCCCAGAATTTCTTCTGGACCAACACATTTCTGCAGAGTGGATAATGTGCCACTGTGTAGCCATTATTGGTGAAGTGAAAGCTATGACTCTGTAAATATTTTGACGTAAGGTGACTTTTGAGTGTCATGTGGTAGTTGCCCAATAAAACTGTTAATTGAATGAGAAAAAGATCATCTGCACCGTTGAGTCTTGGAATTCATTACTTCAGAAAACATTGATTCTTTTTTTTTTTCCATGTAAAACAAAGAAAGGTAAAGGAGGAGAAAGGCATAAAAGGGTGTTATTTCAATGACATGGGTTTGCACTTTATTTTCAGCAACTAACTGATGTATGACCTGAGCCAATTACTCACTATTTTGGAGCCTTAGTTTCTTAACACTTTGGGGATAATACAGCACTTTTCTCCTGCTAACACAGAGCTTAAACACAATGATGTAGGTTAAGCTCTTGACATAGTACTTGGCATACACAAACCATGGGATAAATGTCAGCTGTCATTATTAGCACAGTGCCAGAAATATAACTGTTTTTTAACAACAACAACAAAAACTACTATGTATTGGACAGAGAGAAACCAAAGAGAAGGAGGAGATAGAGAGGGGAAGAGAGGAGATACCCGAAGCATTGTTTCACTGTTCATGAAACTCTCCTCCTGCAGTTGAGGGCTGGGGACGTGAACCCAGGTCCTAGCACATTGTAACATGTGTGCACAGTCAGGTGTGCCACCACCGGTCCTTCTTTATAACTGACTCTCACATAGGAGCAAAAGATGTGTCGCTCTCTGTCTACAATGATAAGAATTATATTGGCTATTTTAGCATATTTCTAGTATGTGAATGGTGTCCCGTAATTTATTTATACTTACAAAATGGCTTTTCCCTTTTACATATTTTCCGTGGACAAATCTGAACATCTTCACTAGCTTTAAAAGAATATAAAACAACCATTTTCAGCCGATCTTGGATGGACCTTGAAAAAATCATGTTGAGTGAAATAAGTCAGAAACAGAAGGATGAATATGGGATGATCTCACTCTCAGGCAGAAGTTGAAAAACAAGATCAGAAAAGAAAACACAAGTAGAACCTGAAATGGAATTGGCGTATTGCACCAAAGTAAAAGACTCTGGGGTGGGTGGGTGGGGAGAATACAGGTCCAAGAAGGATGACAGAGGACCTAGTGGGGGTTGTATTGTTATATGGGAATCTGGGGAATGTTATGCATGTACAAACTATTGTATATACTGTTGAATGTAAAACATTAATTCCCCAATAAAGAAATAAATTTAAAAAAAGAATATAAAACAAAGTGTGTGTGTGTGTGTGTGTGTGTGTGTGTGTGTGTAGGGTCTCACGCATACACAATTTCAACACGTGTGATTTCAGTGCTCTAGGCCACTCTTTAGTTCAGATAAAGACATAGAGAGGAGACACATCACTGCCCTGAAGCTTCCTCCAGTGGCATGGAACCTCCCGTGCTGCTTGGAGCTGGAAGCTGGCCCGTGAGTGTGGCAGTGCAGGCTCCTCTTTGTGTGCGCGCTTTCAGCCTCTAAAATCACCAATAAATCCTCACTGACAACCACTGACATATTTGCCTCCATCTCCTCTTATGCTTGCAACATCTGCAGTGTCACACACATCAATCACCCTGCTGCTGGGGCTGAAGTCTGTCCTAATTGCACAACGACCAGTTCCTTCGTGTGTGAGAACTTTATACTGGGCATTAGTATTTCCTTAATCCACCTCAGTTAGACAGATGAGCATGACTTTTCTCCTAGAAAACTTCCAATCATGCTCCAGTATTCTCTATGTGCTTAACAACAACAACAAAAATGCTGAACACATCAACAATTTTCTGGTGAGTCCCATCAAATAAAGGGACTATTACAGTTGTAGGACTGCATTATCTCCCTCTTATGTTACTACGTGACTGAGTTACCAATAACTTCTGTTCCCCTGTTATGCCATTTACAAAAGTTAAAGTAATAGCATGTGTCAGTAAATCAGTCAGAAGGACTGAGTATAATAGTTAACATAAGGCAAACATGTTGTACAGAAACTTCTCTGGAAACAAACGCTACTTTGACGATACCAAGTTATCATGCTGTACATTTTAAATATAAACAATTTTATCTCAATAGAGGTGGAAAAATAAACAATAAAATAAATGTTTTAAGCAAAGGACCGCCACATTCCATTTATATCAAGAATTATCTTTAGTACTAATTGTGTTCCTCAGCTCTTGACACCTCAGGCAGTAAGAGAGATAGGTGAATTAAAAAAAAAACAACAAGTGGGGGCTGGGTGGTAGCATAGTGGGTGAAGTGCACATGGCACAAAGCACAAGGCTTAAGGATGCCAGTTCAAACCCCTGGCTCCCCACCTGCAGGGGGTCGTTTCATAAACAGTAAAGCAGATCTGCAGGTGACTATCTTTCTCTCCCCATGTCTTCCCTTCCTCTCTCGGTTTCTCTCTGTCCTATCCAACAACAACAGCAATAACAACAACAATAATAACAACAACGATAAACAAAGGAAAAAATAGCCTCTAGGAGTTATTATTGTTGTTGTTACTGATGTTGTCGTTGTTGGCTAGGACAGAGAGATATGGAGAGAGGAGGGGAAGACAAAGAGGGGGAGAGAAAGACAGACACCTGCAGACCTGCTTCACTGCCTGTGAACCAACTCCCCTGCAGGTGGGGAGCTGGGGGCTCGAACCGGGATCCTTAAACCTGTCCTTGTGCTTCGTGCCACGTGGTGCGCTTAATCCGCTGCACTACCACCCTACTCCCAAATTGCTAATTTTTATGTATCAAAAATATGGAAGACACTATATTGCATTCTGAGCAATGTTACTTGTATCAGCAATGTTAAATAACAAAGAGTCAAGAGAACCAGGAAGTAGGACAGTGGTAGAGCTTTGGGCTTGTAAGCACCATGTCCTGAGTCCAAATCCTAATACTGCATATGCCTGACTGCTGCTCTAGCCTTTCTCTCTAGCTCATGAGCTAAGTCTTCCAAAAGTAAAATATGAGCAACAGGAGTTACTCAAAAACAAACAAAAATTGGGGAATATGCTAAACTATCTAGAGAGAAAAAATTATTGTTGTATTTAAGAGAGAAACATAGATTTGCATGCAAAACATCCTTGCTTACAAAAGGAAGTGATCATGATGATTTAAAAATATTTTGTCTGATATATATATATATATATATATATATATTTCTTTTTAATCTAGAGAACACTGGTTTATAGGTTTGTATACGTTAGGGGTACAACTTCACAGCTCTTCATGGCTGTGTTGCCACAGTACACAACAGTTCAAAAAAAAATCACAAAGAGATACAGTCTTTACACCACATATATATTCTTCCCAGTGACAGTAGCTGACTGAGTTTTATTTGCATGCATCTAATGGGCAGACCCCTAAGGGAAAACTTGCGAGGGAGGGATAAGCCATCTCAAAGGCAGACTTTCCCTCTTTTGGCTTGATGAGAGTATTTTCTTTTACTCATACCCTGTTACCTTGGTCAATTATGGCCACAAAGAGGTCTTGGATTTGCTAAACACAGCATGGCCAATAACAGCACAGCCAGCAGAGAATCAGCCTGGGTTGATCTCTCAAAAGTAGGCAGATGATGCTTATGGATTTTTTTTTTCCCTCCAGGGTTATTGCTGGAGCTCAGTGCCTACACCATGAGTCCACTGCTCCTGGAGGCCATGTTTTTCCATTTTTGTTGCACTTGTTATTGTTACCATTGTTGTTGTTGCCATTAGATAGGACAGAGAGAAATCGAGAGAGGAGGGGAAGACACAGAGGGGAAGAGAAAGATAGACACCTGCAGACCTGCTTCACTGCTGAAGCTACCACCCTGCAGGTGGGGAGCCGGGGGCTCGAACCAGAATCATTAAGCCTGTCCTTGTGTTTGTGTGCTTAACCTGCTATGCTACCACCTGCTTCCCCTGGATTTGTAACCTTCAATTACAATCTGATGATAACGGGCTGTGGATTTTTTAAAAATCTTTTTAAAAATATATTTATCTGGGGGCCAGGCAGTAGTGCACCACATTAAGCAAACATGGCACAAAGCACAAGGACCAGCATAGGGATCCTGGTTCTAGCTCCCGGTTCCCCACCTGCAGGGGAGTTGCTTCCGAGGTGGTGAAGCCAGTCTGCAGGTATCTATGTTTCTCTCCCCTTCTCTATCTTCCCCTCCTCTCTCAATTTCTCTCTGCCCTGTCCAAACAACAAAAGCAATAATGGTAACAATAACAATGACGACAATAAAATGGAGAAAATGTCCTCTAGAAGTAGTGGATTCATAGTGTAGGCACTGAGCCCCAGTGACAACCCTGAAGGCAAATTTTATATATATATATATATATATATATAT
The DNA here is from genome assembly GCF_950295315.1 of Erinaceus europaeus. Taxonomy (NCBI): domain Eukaryota; kingdom Metazoa; phylum Chordata; class Mammalia; order Eulipotyphla; family Erinaceidae; genus Erinaceus; species Erinaceus europaeus. The sequence continues at coordinate 2,811 of NW_026647244.1, read as the reverse complement.
AAATATATATGATATATATGTATATCTTATTGGGTAGAAACAGAGAAGTTGAGAAGGGAGGGGGAGATAGAGGAGAGAGAGATACCTGCAGCCCTGCTTCAACACTCGTGAAGCTTTCCTGCTTGAACCCTGGTCCTTACACACTGTAATATGAGCCCTTAACCAGCACTTAACCACCTGGCCCTGGCCATTGATTTTTGTCTAAGTCATAAAACACTATAGATGAGGATAAGCCTGTGCCCTCTGGATTGGGTTATCATAGTTTAACCACTTAAAGCTCACTGTTGTCATATCCAGCCTATCCCTCCCCTGACAAAATGTGCAAAAGGCATCGTAAAATGGCTACTAAAAGCTTGCTCAAATCCATTTTACAACATGCCTCCCTCTATCAACCGGCTCAATGATCCCATCAAAACCAAGCAGTGACATTAGTCTACAGTGATTCACTCTTGTTCCTGCCATTCTAATTCAGACCTTTGCTGTTTCTGAAGTGTTCAAAAGCCTTTACAGAGTGATCTCTCCTAGGTTTTCTATCTATATATTCTCTGATATATAATTCAATAAAATCTACCATCTTCCCCTTCTGGAGCTTGGGGAGCAATTCCCATGCCTTAGTCTCCTGGCACCTTTCCTGTTTTCCGTGGTTCCCCTGTGGTTACCCACAGTGAGCCAGTAATCACAGCCATCTTTCCTCTGCTCCCTGGGGTGGAGTCTAGCCAGGCCAATAGATTTGCAATACCACAGCAAAGTAGGACACCTCTCAGGACCTCACCTGCTCCCCGGGGTTCAGATCCTACTAACAGTTACTCCCCACTTCCCTGTAGAAGTTCACAGAGACCTTGAGAGTCATCAAAGCTCACATATCTACTTCCAAGTCTTCAACAAGACCCGTATGTGAACATGAACTGCAAAGTCAAAGACTATTCTGAGGCATAGCTGGCAAACACACAGCCTTTTACACTTAGATGTTTTCTCACAATTGTAGTATTTTTATTTTGAGGGCCACCAGAAGCAGATGTTATTGATCTTTCCTGGGACTAAAGTTCCCTCTTAAAAAATGAACACAAAACCAGATTAGGAAGGGAGTGTTTGTTTGAACAGAGCACTACTCAGCTCTGGCTTATTATGAGTATTGTAAATGATGTCCAATTAAAATTACTTATCAAGGCAAAAAATAAGGACCTGAGGCAAGGTTTTTATTCTTTTGCAAAAGGAAATGCCAGCAACAGTGGCCGTCAGGCAGCAGCACACCCCCTTCACCCTTCTCCCATCTTTTATACCTGATGCAGAACTGTCTCCTCCAACCCTGGGCTGGGCTTCAGAGCTCACAATCTCCCAGTTGCCTAAATAAGGAAAGGAAGAAGAGTGTCTGAGGGTCTCTGCTGGAGGATTAGCAAGTACTGCAAGGAGCTGGCCTAAAGAATACAAAACTACTAGCCACAGGTGGTCATATATAACAATTTATAAAAAATAATTTTTGTACTAAACAGTTGTATTCATGTTCTTTTGAAGAGAAGACCTAACCATCTCTCATATGATGGTGCTGAGGACTGAACTTGGTACCTCAAAACCTCAGGTATGGAAGTCTTTTGCATAACCATTATACTGTCTCTCCAATCCTAGGAAAGTGCTTTTACTCCTTGGCCATGCAATGAAGAGGAGAGTGGCTCTTTTTTTTTTATGTGCCCCTTGAGGGATGGGTCTTGATGCTAGTGGGTGAGGAAACATAACAGTGAAGCAGGTCTGCAACCTTTGTCCTACTTGGGTTACTATGTTGCCTCCATCTGGCTCAAGCTGGTTTTAGCTGTTCTAAGCAGGAATTCAGTCAGTGCTCCAGCAAGCACCCTCTCCTCCCTACCCCACCCACACTGGTGACACAAAGACCATGGAAACCAACTATTGCCCTTTCAGTATATTTGTATAATACTTTTGAACTAAAAGCTTAAAAAACATGATAACTTTTCTTACTGAAAAGAACCTGAGCTGTTTTTCATTTGCTTGTTTGTTTCATTTAGTTTGCTATGGACTCTCCCATAATGGTTTAGAATGGGAGCATACCTCACTCCACAAGAAAGTAACTATTAAAGGAAATGGAAGATCCTAAGTCAAATTAATTTGCAAAACTGAAGTCTTGGGAAGACACTTTGGAGGAGAAAAGTGAGAAAGAAGTATCTAGTTCGTAAATGTAAACCAGCCCAACCAGCAAGTCTTTGATGATGTTTTTCCACCAGCATCACAGACCTCAGACTCTGACAGGAATTTCCGTGAAGAAATTTAAAACAGTGTCCAGGGCACACAAGGAAATCACTCTCTTGACCGCCCATGGTTGGCAGAGAGTAGGCACATGAAAATGTTTGTTGATTTGCATTTACATGGAACATACAGAATCCCAATGAACACTCGAGTCCTGAAGACCCTGGAATTTGTTTTACACATGGCAAGGGCTTACGGGAAAAGAAAACAGCTTCAAACCAAATTGTGGTAGGAACATAACACCAGCACATAAAAATATGTCACAAAACAATTGTCTGGCATTTAAAGGGGCATGATAAAGTACTTAATGTATGAGAGAGAGAGAAAGAGAGAGAGAGGGCCTGAGCACTGTTCAGATCTAGTAATATGCTGGGAATGGGAGCTGGGGTCTCAGACATGCAAGTCCTGCACATTATTTGCTAAGACACACACGCCACAAGTAGGCCTTGTATCTGCCACTGTTCTTTTTTAAAAAATGGGAGGCTGTGACTGAGAAGGTGGCACAGCTAGTGGAGCTCCTAAACTCCCAAGTCTGAGGTCCCAAGTCTAAACCCTGGC
>NW_026647243.1:0-16072 GCF_950295315.1 Erinaceus europaeus | reverse complement strand
AGCAGGGCAGGTGCCATAGTCTAAAAGTCAGGAGCATGAAGTGAAGAAGGGTGTGGTTAAGAGCCCCAGGGGTAAGTGGTCCCTTGGAGCCCCTCCAGAAAGAAGGGCACCATTCCTTACAGCACACTTCACAGAAGATGGTCTTTGCACTCACTCTAGCTTTTAGTGGATAGGGCAGAGATAAATTGAGAGTGGAAGGGGAGAGAGAGAGAGAGAGGGAGGGAGGGAGAGAGAGAGAGAGAAAGGTGCCTGCAGACCTACTTCACCACTTGTGAAGCATCTCCTCTTCAAGTGGGGAGCCAGAGGCTCGAACCCAGATCTTTGTACGCGTCCTTGCTGTTTGTACTATCTGTGCTTAACCAGCTGTGCTTAACCATGTGCACCACCACCCAGCCCGCATAATCCTACTTTAATCCTCTTTATGTCTGAGGTGTCTGACCTATAGAAGACACACAGTAAATCACTCAATAAACATGTAAATCATAGAACACCTAGGAAATGTTTTGTAACACTGTTGATTCCTTATTCTACCAGCATCTTTGTGTTGGTATCACGTCTGTGTGAGTCATTGTTGTTTGATGGTAAGTGAAGAAATCGTATTTGCATGAAATGAAGTCAGAGGAGAAGCTGGTATTGGTTCATGTCATCATCTGTTAAGGAAAGGACGGGGCGGGGCAGGAGCTGGCCTTGCAGGCAGCTAAACCAGGGTCTAGAGTATGTTTAGAGCTCTCACCTCCAGGTCATGAATCTCTGGGCCTCTCTGTCCAATGGTCTCATTCTCTCCCATGAATCTTTTCTCAAGGAAATGCTGGACCAACATCCATAGCAACATGGTAGAGAGAAAAATTACCCCCCCCCCCCTCAAAGATCTATGATTGGCCAAGTTTGGGTCAAGGACCTGCCCAAACAGCATCTGAGGAAGTCAAGTTAGCTGAGAGAATAAACACACATGTCCTAGAAATGGCAGGAACTGAGGCTGGATAGCTCCTCCACTTAGCTTTGAGTCCACTTAGGGGGCAACAGAAGACAGAATGTCATTGTTTGTTTTGTTTCCCTCCAGAGTTATGGCTGGGACTCAGTGTTGGCACTATGAAACCATGGCTCCTGGTGGCCATTCTCCCCCGCCATTTTTTCCTTTCTACTTTCTATTTTACTTTTATTTGGCAGGACAGAGTGAAATTGAGAGGGAAGGAGAAAGACAGGGTGAGAAGAGAGACACTTGTAGACCTGCTTCACTGCTTGTGAAGCAGCTTCCTTGTAGGTGGGGAGCCGGGGCTTGAACCTGGGTCCTTGCATGTGAACTTAACCGAGTGCATGAACATTTGGCTCTTCTTTCGTTTTGTTTGTGCATCAAATTCGGACAAGAAGCAAACAGGGTCTTGGACATTCAGTCGAAATACTTGAAACAGTGAGTATGGGTCCATCCCCCCACCTCCAACCCCAGTGAAGTGATCCAGTTTTTGGGGTGATGTCTTCATGTTTGATAAGTACCAGGGACTTTAATTGGAAATTACTTTGGGCCTCTTGCCAGACATTACAAATTGAAAATATGAAAGCCCTTCTCCTGGGTCAGGACTGTAACAAGCCCCATGTCAAATGTCATTACCCCACGTGCATTCGTGGCTGTGCAGGTGGCAAGCCAAGTGCTGATTGCATAGTTTAGCCCCAGAATAATTTCCTGAATGGCAATTTGTTCCTTTATTTGATGAAACCGAGGTTTTCAACAGCAGTAAAAATGCAGCCTTTCCAGAGTGTATTTCTGTGGGTTATGAAGATTGATTATGGTGCTTAGTGAGAGATTCATTATTTGGTTATTTAGACCATGATTTATTAAAAAAAAAAAAAAAAAAAAAAAGCTAGAAGCTAATGATTTCCAGTTAGCGCCAACAGTGTTCCTGAGCTCAGCTCGGGTTGCCTGAGGGTAGGGGAATAAAGAATGGGGTCTGCTTTTAGTTGAGTCATTGGCATTTTCTTGGGCCTTCAAGGGCCTCCAGTGTCTCTGGAACTCAGGACTGTGTCTCTCACTGTCCCAAGCTCGAGGAGGTCTCGAGTTTGGTTTGTGACCCTAGAATAAAGAATTGGGGGAGGGGGTGGTCAAAGGCATGGGTGGAGGAGGGCTTGTCAAAGTGAAACCATGACAGAACACAACACCTAGAAAAGAAGTCCGAAAGCTGTGGGGAGAAAGGCAGAGAAAGAGCCATGTAGGTAAAGAATGAATGAGAGAAGAAGGAGGAAGCGAAGAAAGAGCCATGTAGGTAAAGAATGAATGAGAGAAGCGAAGAAGGAGGAGGAGGAGGAGAAGGGAAAGAGACAGAGAACCATCTACAAGAGCTCAGAGCCAGGTGAAGAAGATGTGGAGGACAGGGCTGAAAGCACGGTTCAGGCCCTGGTGGCAGTGCTCTCAGCTGCATGCACATGCAACCATGAGGAAGGACCTGGGTTCAAGTCCCCGCCCTTCACTTGCAGGGGTGGCTCTTCATGAAGCAGTTTGCATCTGTCTCTTTCTTTCTTTCTCCCTTTCTATCTCCACCATCCCCTCTCAAGTTCTCTCTGTCCTATCAAATAAAAAAGAAAAGGGAAAATGGTCGCTGGGAGTGCTAGAATTGAGCTCCAGCCATAACCCTGGTGGCAACATAAAAATAGAAGAAAGAAGAAGAGGAGGGTAGAGGATGAGGAGGAAGAGGGGGAGGAGGGAGGGGAGGGGGAGGAGAAGAAAAAGAAGGAGGAAGAGGAGGATGGGAAGAAGAAGAATAGGAGAGAGCAAAGCTCTGGGCATGAGGTCCCCTCCTCACAGTCACGTCTCCAGACCTTGCATACCTGTGCTCAGTGCCACCAACACTCCCACCACAGCTTCCCACGGCCCTGAGGCTTCCTGTGCAGACCCCACCCAGCTCTGTTCGCCACTGAGATCTTAACAGAACTTTCCAGGGGCTGCATTCCTAAGTGCTCCTCATGAAAACAAACAAACAAACAAACAAATCTGTTTCCAGTTTTAAGCATCAAAAAACAAAACAAAACGAGGTGTGGTCTCTGGGAGGGATATTGTTCAGGTCTGGCAGAGAGACAGAACTGAGCAAAGACGCAGGAGGAGGGGGCACTCTGGGCTCCCCATTTCTTCTCAGAACCTTCAAGTATTCCCTGTCGGCCTTTGTCACAGCTCACACTCCTGCCTTCTTGGGGAAGGAGCCCACAGTGGTGACAGGAGGTTCCTCGTCTTGAGATGAGAACCAGCCCTAGAGAAACCACCCCAATTCCCTGAACTGAGGGATGAGACCCCAGCCAGTCATTATTATGCTCCGAGTGGCTGAGGCCTGGCGCCCTGACCCCCTTCTAGCCCCGTGAGACTCTCAAAACAGGCTTCCTTTCTCTGCTTTTTGTGTACATGGTATATTTTTATCTTCTTCCTTCCTTCCTCTCTCCTTATTTCTCTGTTCCTTTTCCTTCCTTCCTTCCTTCCTTCCTTCCTTCCTTCCTTCCTTCCTTCCTTCCTCCCTCCCTCCCTCCCTCCCTCCCTCCCTCCCTCCCTTTCTTTCTTTCTTTCTTTCTTTCTTTCTTTCTTTCTTTCTTTTTTCTTTATTTGCTTCTAGGGTTATCACTGGGGCTCATTGCCTGTACTATAAATCCACTGCTCCTGGAGGCTATTTTTCCCATTTTGTTGCCCTTGTTGTTGCGCTTTTTTGTTGTAGTTGTTATTGTTATTGTGGTCATAGCTGTTGTTGTTATTGTTGGATAGGACAGAGAGAAATTGAGAGATTTCTGCACTGTAGGTGGGGAGCTGGGGGCTTGAACTGGGATCCTTAAGCAGGCCCTTGTGCTTTGCGCTGTATGTGCTTAACCTGCTGTGCTACCACCCAGCCCCCATTTCTTTCTTTTATCCTTCTTTGTTTTGTCCTCCTTCTCCTCTTTCTCTTCCTCCTTCACAGAGGGGAAGAGAAAGAGAGAGAGAGAGAGAGAGATATGAAAGAAACCACAGCACTGAAGCTTCCTTCAATGTGATGGGGGTTGGGCTTGAATCTGGGGTGAGCACATGACAGTGAAGTTCACTATCTAAATGAGCTATTTCACTGGTCCCCAACTTCTTTATAAAAGATTAATTTTTCTGAGGAGAGACACAAAAACACTACTGTGCAGAAGGGAAGGCCCTGGGCCCTGGGTATGCAAGTCTTGTCTCTTTGTCTCTTACATATACTTATTAATTTTTCTTTTCTTTTGTGGAAGTGTGTGTGTGTGTGCACAGCTTCACCACTCTGGGCTGCTTTTCCATTCTGATAGACAGAGAGGAGAGACACCACAGCACCACAGCTGCCCCCAATACCATAGTACTTCCCATGCGGCATTGGGGCTAGAACCTGGGCTACATGGCTGCAAAGGTAGGTGTGTTACCAAGTGAACTACCTCTCTGGCTATATTTTTGCCCTTTATTGGGGGATTAATGGTTTACAGTTTATGGTAAAATACAGTAGTTTGTACATGTGTAACATTTCTCAGTTTTGTTTTAAACCAGAGCACTGCTCAGCTCTGGCTTACGATGGTGTGGAAGATTGAACCTTCGACTTTGGAGTCTCAGGCCTGAGAGTCACTTTGCATAATCATTATGCTATCTATCCCAGCCCACATTTCTCAGTTTTCCACCTAACAACCTACCCATCCCCCAGGTCCTCCTCTGCCATCATGTTTCAGGACCTGAAGCCTCCCCCCCCCCCAACCCAGAGACTTTCACTTTGGTGCTCTGGCCACATTCTTTGTCTTTCATTGTATTTCATTTGTTAATCAATTATTTTTTTGTCATCACCAGTTGATTTTTTTTTTTCAGGCAGAGAGGGGGAAATAGAAAGAGAGAGAGGGAGAGATGCCGCAGCAATGAAGCTTCCCCCCTGAGCCCAGGTCATGCACATGGCAAAATAGGTACCTTCTCAGTTGGACTATCTGACCAGCTCCATGATTATTTGTGTTTATTTTTTATTTAAGAAAGGAGACACTGACAAAATCGTAGGATAGGAAGGGTACAGTTCCACATAATTCCCACCTGATCTCCATATCCCATCCCCTCCCCTGATAGCTTTCCCATTCTCTATCCCTCTGGGAGTATGGACCCAGGGTCATTGTGGGTTGCAGAAGGTGGAAGGCCTGGCTTCTGTAATTGCTTCCCCGCTGAACAGCGTTGACTGGTCGATCCATACTCCCAGTCTGCCTCTCTCTTTCCCTAGTAGGGTGGGTCTCTGGGGAAGCGAAGCTCCAGGACACATTGGTGGGGCCTTCAGTCCAGGGAAGCCTGGTCGACATCATGCTGGCATCTGGAACCTGGTGGCTAAAAAGAGAATTAACATACAAAGCGAAACAAGTTGTTGAACAATTATGGACCATAAGGCTGGAACAGTGCAGATGAGGTGTTGGGGGATACTCACTGCAGATTCTCGTGTACTTCTGATTATTAGTGTTTTAAAGGTGGCAATTATGTTCTCTCTTCTACAGAGGAGGAAACAGCCTCCAGGGAGGTGAACCCAACTTTCTTCACATTGGGTTCTGCTCTGGCTGGTCCACTGGTCACATGAAACCAGTCTCTTACCCAAGTCAGCACACTTGTGGCCAAGTGCCCTCATCTCAGTCTGATGTGACAACCACTTCCCAAGGCCATTGGCATCCACCCCTCAGACTTACTGGATGTCTCAGCATTCTGGTCTGAGGAAGGAGAAAGGTCCTGGCTAGGAGGAGCTTGGGGGGGGGGGGTACCTCATGAGAGGGATTTTTAGAGCTGGGGAACACATCACTGGTCACTGTGTTGCAGAAAAACCAGTGTTGGGTTGGGCCTTTAGCCTGGTGCTTCTGACTGTGCCCCAGGTCTAGCGGAGTCTGGGTACCATTTGAACAGGGCTGCTTTTCTTATCTGGTGTGAGGGTAGCAAAGAACTTCATCACTGGTAGTAGGGAGGCGGGGAAACAGCATGTATGATGGCATCCTGCCAAGGCTGACTCCCCCATCTGAACCTTCTGGACTCCAGGCTGGGGAAAACACAGCCACCACACGGCGGGGGAGGGGGGCACGGGACACAGAACATCCTCTGCTGTTCCTTTGAGAGGATCCTAGCCCATTTCCACAAAATTATGCTCTGGATTCTTTCAGCGTTCTTACAATTTCCTTCTTATTTTGGTCTCCAGGGAAGATCCCAAGCTGTCAACATCCAGGACTCCCATTTAGAAAGATGCACATACAAAGTCCACTCAAGCTGTTCTCTCTTTATTTACGATTAACAATAGTAAAAACAAAAAACACTCATTTTTCAAAAGCACCGCACTGCCATAACACATTTTCTAATTGTTCCTCTCCCTGACGCTAAGATTAAATGAACGAATTTCTTCTCAGGACCACAGGGAGTGGGCAGATTGTTTTTCCTCACTTTCTGCCTATCACAGTTATCGTGGGGGGGAAAAGAAAATTTGAAGAGGGGTTCTTTGGCTCCTGAGGAATGTGAAGTAGATTTTTTTTATTGTGCGTTTGCAGTGACACTACTTGGCACTGAATGTCGTTGACGAGAAGCTGGGAAGGAGTGACTTCTCTGCAAGTCACAGCCCCACTAGCCTCCCCCCCCCCCACCATTGACTTGTCAGTCAGGACCTCAAGTTTTGAAACAGTCAGGAAAAAAAGAACAATCAAGGATCTGCTGACCTCAGGATGCAAACACTGGTGATTCTGCACTTGGCGGCCATGGGGAGGTTCTCTACACACAGAAAATCGAGTTGCCAGTTTGTGGGGGGACGGCAGGGGTGACATGATGGGAGGAGGGTGGACACTACAACACAACCTGAATCACAACTTCATGGTCACACAGCACTTTCCAGCATCTATTTTATTAATTAATTTCTTAATTTTAAAAATTTGATAGGACAGAAATTAAGAAGGAAGGAGGAGGTGAGAGAGAGAGAGAGAGAGAGACACTTACAACACAACTTCGCCTCTTGTGAAGCTTTGCCCTGTAGGTGGGTACCAGGGGATTTAATATGGATCCTTGTACATGATGCCATGTGCACTCAACCAGGTACACCACTGTCCTGCCTTTTTTTTTTTTTAGTGTATTTTATTTATTTATTTATTTATTTATTTATTTATTTATTTATTGAGCAAGATGGAGATAGGGATAGAAAGGCAGACCAGAGCACTGCTCAGCTGTAGCTTATGGTGGTACCAGGGGCTGAACCTGAGTCCTCAAACCCTCAGGTCTGAAAGTCTTTTGCAGAACCGTCACGCCGTCCTAACCGGCTCCCAGGATGTCTTCCATGCCTTGCTCAACCTCACCACGGCCCCCTAGCCAAAGCATTCAAAACACTGCCTCATTGATGAAGAGATAGAGAGGTTTTGTGGCTTATGCGAGCTCACCATTGACATATTTTGTTTGTTTTAAACAGACAGTGTGCCACGGATTGTGCTGGGCTGTCATTCTAAAAAAGGACCCAACACAACTTTTGGTCTCATCATCCAAAGCTCCTGCCCAGAGGTCGCTGTTTTTCTCTTCCTTAAGTGGAAATGCTGAGGGCAGACACTCGGAAATAATTGCTCTTTTGCAATATTAGAAATATTTCAATAGTGACAGCTTGGAAATGCTTTAACTTTTAAAGACTTAAACCAAACAATAAATAAACTCTTGTGATGAATGTTTCCAGAAGGGACACTTAACATTATCCTTACAGCTGTTCATGATCTAATATCAAAATGAAAAACATGCACAAGCAAAACAGAAAGCCCATGCTGACTCCAAGTTGTTTTTTTTTTTTTTTTTTTTTTGAAAACAGTTCTAATGTGAAGACATCCTTGGTGAGACTTACCCAACAATATTTCATCCGATCATCATTTAGCCAAACCACAACAATACTCCTGAGACCTCTTCAGTTTCACTGACAGCATCTGTCATTCCAGCGACTGCAAATGGGGTTCTCTTGCAACGGTGCTGGTGAGATGCTCTGTTGCCTGAGAGGAAAATGGATTCCCCCTTTGTCAGTTTTAATTAGTTAATTATCTCATTACTTAATTATATTTGATAGAGACAGAGAGGCAGAGAGAGAAAGAGATCGCAGGACCAAGGTTTCCCTTCAGTGTGGTGGAGGCTGGGCTCAGACCCAGGTTGCAGACTGGGCAAAACAGTCTACTATTGAAGAGAGCTACTTTGCTGGGTCATCTTTTGCAAAATTGTAATGCTTTATTTTTGAGGCTGGACTCAGTAGGAGCTGAGGAAAGAAGAGAAGCTTGTAGTTATTGTTGTGGTCATTTTGTTTACTTGTAGTGCTGGATGATTGAAGAAAAATGGAATAAACACATAGGATCTGGAAAAATCACACGTTTCTGATTGCTCTACCTGAACTTCTAAACAAAAGGAATTCCACTTTGTATCAAAGGTAGTTCTAAAGGACAGAAGGTCAAACTGTAACTTAAAAGAAATCTATAATCTACACTCTTTTAAAAAAAATTATTTATTTATTTTCCCTTTCATAGCCCTTGTTGTTTTTATTGTTGTTGTAGTTATTATTGTTGTCGTCATTGTTAGATAGGACAGAGAGAAATGGAGAGAGGAGGGGAAGACAGAGAGGGGGAGCGAAGGATAGACACCTGCAGACCTGCTTCACCTCTTGTGAAGCTACCCCCCCTTGCAGGTGGAGAGCCGGGGGCTTGAACTGGGACGCTTACTCTGGTCCTTGCACTTTGCAACACTTGCACTTAACCCGCCGCACTACTGCCCAACTCCCTATAATCTACACTCTTAACTATATCTTACTGTCAGTCGTTTATTGGCAGAATTCCATGACAACTTATAATTTAAAAAAATATATTTATTTATTCCCTTTTGTTGCCCTTGTTTTATTGTTGTAGTTATTGTTGATGTTGTTGGATAGAACAGAGAGAAATGGAGAGAGGAGGGGAAGACAGAGAAGGGGAGAGAAAGATAGACACCTGCAGACCTGCTTCACCGCCTGTGAAGCGACTTCCCTGCAGGTGGGGAGCTGGGGGCTCGAACCGGGATCCTTACGCCGGTCCTTGCGCTTTGTGCCACCGGTGCTTAACCGCGCTATCGCCTGATTCCTTACAACTTATAATTTTATGAGCGTCATAATAATGACCATTTGTGGCAGGCTCCCTGTGTGCCAGACTCAGTGCCAGGTGGCCTTATGTGACTTAGTATTTCTTGACAACTCTGGAGACAGGGGTGAGGGGGCAGGTGTGGTCTTTCTGCTTAGACACCAGTACTGAGGCTAAGATTTGTTGCTGGGTGCCCAGTTCCTGCTGGGGCCACTAGACTCCATGCTTATTTGTCTACTTGGGAGCTCGCATGCCCCCTCCAGGAGCTTGATGGAACTGGCGCTGGGACTGCTGGCCCTCTGAAGCATTTTAGGTGAAGACTAAGAATTTATTTATTTATTTATTTATTTATAACCAGAGCACTGTTCAGTTCTGGCATATGGTGATGCAGGGGATTGAACCTGGGACTTTAGAGCCATAGGCATGGTCGTCTCTTTGCTATGTAGTCTTGGAAACCAATGTTACCTCAATAACTACATAAAAGGAAAAAGGAAAAAAAAATTCCATTTGTTACCCACTTTGCAGGATCTTCTGAAATGGGTCCATGTGTGCGTGTGGTGATTGATGATGGTGGTGGTGATCTGTGATTCTAAAAACCTGGCAATTAAGTCTCATCTTTCCAGGTTCATCAAAATGGCCTGCCTTTGGATGAGCACATCCTTCCTGTGGTGTCAACTCAGTGCCTTGCTTTGATGCTTGATACTCTGGAAATGATCAGGCAGTGCTGAGGAAGGGCAGTGGGGGAGCTGATTGTGACAAGTGTCTGTCATGATTGTCCTCCCCTGGAACTCAGGCTGGTGAGGGGAAGAAAGACCTAGGAGAGAAGGAAAGTAAGGAGAGGGGTGCCGACTCCAGGCAGCAGGGAGCCCTGGCGGGTGTTCTCCATATCCAGGAAAGATGGCTCATTCCAGGAGGGAGTGGAAGGGACTGAGTTGGGGTGGTACCCTCCGAGCTGCCAAGTTTCTGTATACAGAAGAGAAGGCGTTCCCACATTCTTTTAGTCCACGCTGACCTCCCAGGTGAGGCCTCTGGGATTGGACAGGGATCAGAAATGAGAGCGATTGTAGGGAAAAATAAATAAATAAAAATCAGTGAAATATGGCACCCAGGAGTGGTGGGGCTCTTCAGGCTGTGATTTATTCTGTTTCTGCTTCCAGAATTTACCCTTCAACTTTTCATTGCTGGGAAACTTCCACTTGAAGAAGGCAGTCTCTAGATTCTGGAGCTGTCTGATGGTCTTTGTTTCATGCCTCAGCTTAACCTGTACTGAGGAGAACTGTACTGAGGAATGTTCCTGCAGGGCCAGCACAGACTCACATACATATCACCCCGGGAGTTGACTGACTCTAGGAAACTGGTGACCAAGCAGGAGTGGATGGGGGAGAGTAACTAGAGTCAGTCCTCTAAAGATAAGAGTTGAAGGGTAGTTGAGCACAGGACTTGCAGGCTTGCAGGTCCCAGGTTTGATCCCCAGCACCCTCATATGCCAGAGCTTAAGCAGTGATCTGTTGTTTCTAGCTCTTAAAAATAAATAAATGGGTGGTCTGGGAGGTGGCACAGTGGATAAAATGTTGGACTTAAAAGGATGAGGTCCCAAGTTCAATCCCTGGCAGCACATGTGCCAGAGTGATATCTCGTTCTTTCTCTCTTCCTATCTCTCTCATAAATAGATAAAAATAAATAAATAAATAAATAAATAAATGACACGGAGATAGATGACATAATGGTAATGCAAAGAAACTTTTATGCCTGAGGCTCTGAATTCAATCCCCTGCATCACCGTTAGCCAGAGCTGATTAGTGCTGCGGTAAAAACAAACAAATAAATAAATAAACAAACAAATAACTCTAAAATAGATAAAGGTTGTAAGACCGGGGTAGGTAACATGATTAAGAATGAGCAGAGTAGATGAGTAAACTAGCTCAGCTGGACAGTACGCCCTGCTTTGCCACGTGTGTAACCCAAGTTCAAGCCTGGTCCCCACTGTGCTGAAGGAAGCTTCAGTGTCGTGGCCTCTCTTTCTTCTTGAAAAAGTTAGTCTGCCTACAATTCCTCTCCTGGGGAATATATCCTAAGGAATCAAACACACCCATCCAAAAAGATTTGTGTATACCTATATTCATAGCAGCACAATGTGTAATAACCAAAACCTGGAAGCAACCCAGGTTTCTAACAACAGATGAGTGGCCGAGCAAGTTGTGGTCTACATACAGAATGGAATATTACACAGCTATTAAAAATGGTGAATTCACCTTCTTCACCTCATCTTGGATGGAGCTGGAAGAAATCCTTTGAAGTGAGATAAGCCAGCAAGAGAAGGATGAATATGGGATGATCCCACTCACGGACAGAAGTGGACAAATAAGAACAGAAGGGGAGACACAAAGCAGAACTTGGACTGGGTCTGGTGTATTCTACCACAGTAAAGGACTCTGGGGGGTGAGGGGTTCAGGTCTCGGTGCATGATGGCGGAAGAGGACCTAGGTGGGGAGTGAGAATGTCTTGCAGAAAGCTGAGAAATCTCACACATGTCCTAACAACTCTATTTACTGTTTATTGTGAACCACTCATCCTCCCAATAAAAAAAAAAATTTTTAAAAAAAGGAAATAAAAAGTCAGTTTAGAATGGCGACGCTCTGGAAATTACAAAGAAGTGGTGGTGGGGGTGGGGGTGGGGCAATGAGAGCAGGGAGGTTCTAGACTAACCACAGGAATTCCTCAGGTCATTCAGCTCCAAGCAAACATGAGTTTTATATGATTTCTGTAGGCCCTGCGGCCCACTTCCCCACACATATAAAAGGATGTAGATGCTCAGACCCTGAACACAACGAGAACAAAACAAACCACCACGTGGAGTTTCAGCACCCAGCTCTTCCGGTGTCACTCTGAGAGTGTGACAAAGGAGACAGAGCCCTGGAGAAGTGACGCTGAGTTTTCTCTGTATTCATTTACACAACTATGCCGGAAAATGGGACTGTCTGGTCTCTCAGTCTTTTGAACCTCATATAAAACACTTTTAACCTCCTATAAAGCCATTTTACCACACCAACAACATTATACAATTTTTGTCTACGACAAAGAAAACACTGAAATATAAACTTAAGAAAATTCTCAAACATATAAAAAGAAAACAAGTAAAATCCATCTCTAACACTGCCAGATGAAACTAGTATGAATTGCTTCCATATTTATACTTTCCGTATGCAAATAAATAAATAAATGAAAGTACGGAAATATATAAAACTGAAAATAATTTTCTCCTGCTTTATTATATGGTTTTGAAATTCTGTTTCCACTTAAGTAAATGAGGAAAAAAAAAAACAACCTCTTTTTCACAAATGAAAATTGACTACACATTTTTTCTAAAGTTTTTTTTTACTTTTTATTTATTTTCCCTTTTGTTACCTTTGTTTTATTGTTGTCGTTATTGTTGTTGTTGTTATTGATGTCGTCGTTGTTAGATAGGATAGAGAGAAATGGAGAGGGGAGGGGAAGACAGAGAGGGGGAGAGAAAGACACTTGCAGACCTGCTTCACTGCTTGTGAAGGGACCCCCACCCCTGCAGGTGGAGAGTTGGGGGCTCAAACCAGGATCCTTACACTGGTCCTTGTGCTTCGCACCATGTATGCTTAACCCTCTGCACAACCGCCCAACTCCCTGACTACACGTTGATGGCTGCATAGAGCCATAGCTGATTTACCCCGCTCACACGTTACCATGTTCAGTGACAGTCTGTGGTACTACACATGAGTGCTGAGTCTGCTCTCTAACCCTTCACCCTCTGGCTTCACAGGAGTGGCCGTGGCTGATGGAGACACGGGGCAGGGGATCTTGGATGCCCCTAGGGGACCCCAAGGAAGCAGACTTGTTTCTGAGACCAGACCTTGACTTTGTATCAGCACTTGGGAAGCCCCGAGTGGTCTACCTACTCATATCTCCAGGGAGCCCAAGGACTGAGGTGTTTACAGTTGAGGTGTCTATCTTAGAACCATGTCCTCCACTGGGCTCTGCCCACAGCAGCTGCCAAAGCACAGAACAAGGTAGCGGTGCTTGTACCTTGAAACTCCTTCCACAGCAACACAACTGTTGGTTCCTTCGCTCCCCTGGGGCCGACAGGGAGCCAGAAGATCCTGGAGCTGAGGAGACTGGACCTCCAGGGGAAAATTGTTGTGGGTGGGTGCTTCCAGGGGAATAGGAGAATCACAGTGGTGCGGTGTTCCAGCGCCTTCGCGCCTCCACTCTTACTGGGTCCTCACTTCATCCCTGGGGCCCCCTTCTCCTGTTTGAGCGAAGGCAACAGAAGTGAGAGAAACCAGGCTCCTTTCCCAAGGTCAGTTTGTAAGACAGGGTTGAGATTTATTTGGGCCTTTGTCTTTCTGGCACTTGCTACTAAACCAGGCAGAGATGTTTGTGACTTATCCGCAACCACACTGAAGTGAAAGCTCGTTGATACCAACTTTGAGCGTGACGAGTTACATTATAATTGCATGTGCAAGACAGCTGGGGACAATGACAGCAATGTGGGCTGCTGTGTCAGGCTCCGGCCTACATGCTCACAGCGCTCCTTCTAAGCTGTTGCTTTATTTTCTTAGCGGGTGTCTTGGGGGGTGTGGCCAGTGCTTGTGGATGGGCTCTTGTCATTTGTCCTGCTGAAGGTGCCAAGCATGAGACCTTTGCTACTGTACCCAATCAGCTTTGCCTTCACCACCAGGTCCAGGGATCGGCAGCCATCTTTTTTGGAAGGGGACAAGCAGTAAATGATTCTGTTTTTTTCAGGTCATCTGTCTCTATCACAGCTGCTCAGCTCTACAGTTGAAGTAGGAAAGAGGCCACAGAACACAGCTCACAGGGCACACCCAGGACTTGCATGCTTGAAACCCCACATTCGATCCCCAGCACTGCCCTATGCCGGAGTTCTGGTCTATCTCTCTCCCCAGCACTGCTCAGCTCTGGCATATGGTGGTGCTGGGAACTGAATCTGAGACTTTTTGAATGTCAGGCATGAAAGTCTACTTCATAGACTACTATGTTATTATCCCAGATCCATACCTCATCTTGTGTTCCCAATTGCTTCTGATGTGACTCACATTCAAGCTCAGGGACTCTCTGTCTCCCAGAGCACCAGTCTCCTAGAAGAGAGAAGACTTTGGGGACCAAACACTAGAGACAAGATAACTCAGCTGTCGCCCAGAGGAGGGCACGCCTGTCACTTTGGGAATACAGCAGACTCTTATTAAAATTCACTTATGTCTCTGATGAAGAGAGAGAGAGAAAGACCAGAATAGGTGATTTATTGCTTATGAACCTTTGCACCTGCTGGTGGGGACTGGGGACTTGAACCTGGGTCCTTGAGCATTATAATATATGCACTAGACTCAGTGTGCTAATGTTCATCCCTCAAGGTTTCCTTTTTTAGTTTAGATAAAATCCAGAACTCCTGGGCCTTTACATGCCCGAAGCCCCTGGAGACCCTGGTTTAATTCTCAGTGCCACCACTAAATGTCGGATCTGAGTGGTGCTCTGGTATTCCTTTTTCACCCTCATAAAAATTGATAAATTGAATTGGGTGGTAGCACAGCGGGTTAAGCACACGTGGCACAAAGCTCAAGGACCAGAGTAAGGATCCCGGTTCCAGGTCCCGGCTCCACACCTACAGGGGAGTCTCGCTTCACAAGCGGTGAAGCAGGTCTGCAGGTCTTTCTCTCCTCCTCTCTGTCTTCTGCTCCTCTCTCCATTTTTCTCTGTCCTATCTAACAATGACAGCATCAATAACAACAACAATAACAACAATAATAACTGTAACAATAAAAAACAACAAGGGCAACAAAAGGGAAAATAAGTAAATATTAAAAAAATTGATAAATTGTGTGGCCAGGTGGTAGTATACCTGGTTGAGGACACATATCATGCACAACGACCCAGGTTCAATCCTCCAGTCCCTACCTGTGGGGGGAAGCTTCACAAGTGGTGAAGCAGGGCTGCAGGTGCCTCTCTTTCCCTCTACTCCCTCTCCCCTCTCAATTTCTCTCTGTCTTACCAAGTAAAAAGAAAAGAAAAGATAAAGATAAATTAACCTTTAAAAAGAACTACTAGGCCTACATTTTTGTTTATAAAACCTTCTATCTCAATTCTCTCACCCATATGCTCAGAGAACCCCTTTCTGTTCTCCTTGCCTGACACTCTGTCCAGTGCCTTCCGTACTGTCATCTGTTCCTTCACTTTTCCAAAATCTTCAGACTCCTTTGGGTTTGCCTAGGGGTCACTTCACAACTTTTGTCCTGTAACCTGTTCTTGACACCCCAGAAATGCTCAGGCCACATGGGATAAATGGTCCTTCCCAGCATCCTGTGCACTGACCAGCCTCAGTGCCTTTGCTCAAGCTCTATTCTCAATCAGGATCCTCTCTCTTCAATTCTGTGCTCCTTTAAATTCTTCTTTATCCACCGACCTCAGCTGAAATGTTTTTCTGGCACGTGGCCTTTTCTGAAAGCATAGAAGGTATTCCTAAAGTCTCTCCCTGGGTTCCCTCAGCCCTCAGCTTGCACTGCTGCTGTCTCTTAGTCTGACCCTAAATTAGCTGTGTACAGACCTATTCATTCCCTAGGAACAACTGTGCCCTGGTCTGCCAAAGCTAAGGAGAGTGCCAGGCTCCACAGGCAGCACATGCTTCTTGAGTTCTTTCCATCTGCTTGCTCCTCCCAGGTCTCTGAGGGTCTGTAGTTGCAGGTAATCTGAATATGGAGTCAGGTCCTGAAAACTCAAAAGCTGATGCTCCTTGAAAGGCTACATCTGCTGATGCTGCTTTCTCCTCCCCCTTCCCTTCCTTCTCCCCGTTCTTTTCCTACCCCCTCCTCCCTCTCATCTTTTTTTTTTTTTTTTTGCCTCCAGGGTTATCTGCTCCTGGTGACCATTTTTTAAATTATCTTTCTTTATTTACTGGCTAGAGATAGCCTGAAATTGAAAGGAAGGGGGAGATAGAGGGAGAGAAATAGAGAGACACCTGCAGCCC